>NW_027327540.1:300000-447223 GCF_047675955.1 Chlorocebus sabaeus | reverse complement strand
TGTGGAATTGGCAAAGTGATATTTGGAAGCCCATAGAGGGCTATGGTGAAAAAGGAAATACCTTCCGTTCAAAACTGGAAAGAAGCCTTCTGAGAAACTGCTCTGTGTTCTGTTAATTCATCTCACAGTGTTACATCTTTTCCTTCAAGAAGCCTTTCGCTAAGGCTGTTCTTGTGGAATTGGCAAAGGGATATTTGTAAGCCCTTAGAGGGCTAGAGTGAAAAAGGAAATATCTTCCGTTCAAAACTGGAAAGAAGCTTTTCTGAGATACTGCTCTGTGTTCTGTTAATTCATCTCACAAAGTTACATATTTCCCTTCTAGAAGCATTTCTCTAAGGCTGTTCTTGTGGAATTGGCAAAGTGATATTTGGAAGCCCATAGAGGGCTATGGTGAAAAAGGAAATACCTTCCGTTCAAAACTGGAAAGAAGCTTTCTGAGAAACTGCTCTGTGTTCTGTTAATTCATCTCACAGTGTTACATCTTTCCCTTCAAGAAGCCTTTAGCTAAGGCTGTTCTTGTTGAATTGGCAAAGTGATATTTGGAAGCCCATAGAGGGCTAGGGTGAAAAAGGAAATATCTTCCGTTCAAAACAGGAAAGAAACTTTCTGAGAAACTGCTCTGTGTTCTGTTAATACATCTCACAGAGTTACATCTTTCCCTTCAAGAAGCCTTTCGCTAAGGCTGTTCTTGTGGAAATGACAAAGTGATATTTGGAAGCCCATAGAGGGCTATGGTGAAATTGGAAATATCTTCCGTTCAAAACTGGAAAGAATCCCTCTGAGAAACTGCTCTGTGTTCTGTTAATTCATCTCACAGAGTTACATCTTTCCCTTCAAGAAGCCTTTCGCTAAAGCTGTTCTTGTGGAATTGGCAAAGTGATATTTGGAAGCCCATAGAGGGCTATGGTGAAAAAGGAAATATCTTCCGTTCAAAACTGGAAAGAAGCTTTCTGAGAAACTGCTCTGTGTGTCTGTTAATTGATCTCACAGAGTTACATCTTTCCCTTCAAGAAGCCTTTCACTAAGGATCTTCTTGTGGAATTGGAAAAGTGATATTTGGAAGTCCATAGAGGGCTATGGTGAAAAAGGAAATATCTTCCGTTCGAAACTGCAAAGAAGCTTTCTGAGAAAGTGCTCTGTGTTCTGCTAATTCATCTCACAGAGTTACATCTTTCCTTTCAAGAAGCCTTTCGCTAAGGCTGTTCTTGTGGAATTGGCAAAGTCATATTTGGAAGCCCTTTGAGGGCTATGGTGAAAAAGGAAATATCCTCCGTTCAAAACTGGAAAGAAGCTTTCTGAGAAACTGCTCTGTGTTCTGTTAATTCATCTCACAGAGTTACATCTTTCCCTTCAAGAAGCATTTCGGTAAGGCTGTTCTTGTGGAATTGGCAAAGTCATATTTGGAAGCCCATTGAGGGCTATGGTGAAAAAGGAAATATCTTCCGTTCAAAACTGGAAAGAAGCTTTCTGAGAAACTGCTCTGTGTTCTGTTAATTCATCTCACAGAGTTACATCTTTCCCTTCAAGAAGCCTTTCGCTAAGGCTGTTCTTGTGGAACTGGAAAAGTGATATTTGGAAGCCCATAGAGGGCTATGGTGAAAAAGGAAATATCTTTCGTTCAAAACTGGAAAGAACCTTTCTGAGAAACTGCTCTGTGTTCTGTTAATTCTTCTCACCGAGTTACATCTTTCCCTTCAAGAAGCCTTTCGCTAAGGCTGTTCTTGTGGAATTGGCAAAGTGATATTTGGAAGCCCATAGAGGGCTATGGTGAAAAAGGAAATACCTTCCGTTCAAAACTGGAAAGAAGCTTTCTGAGAAACTGCTCTGTGTTCTGTTAATTCATCTCACAGAGTTGCATCTTTCCCTTCAAGAAGCCTTTCGCTAAGGCTATTCTTGCGGAATTGCCAAAGGGATATTTGGAAGCCCATAGAGGGCTTTGGTGAAATAGGAAATATCTTCCATTCAAAACTGGAAAGAAGCTTTCTGAGAAACTGCTCTGTGTTCTGTTAGTTCATCTCAAGGTGTTACATATTTCCCTTCAAGAAGCCTTTCGCTAAGGTTGTTCTTGTGGAATTGGCAAAGTGATATTTGGAAGCCCATAGAGGGCTATGGTGAAAAAGGAAATATCTTCCGTTCAAAACTGGAATGAAGCTTTCTGAGAAACTGCTCTGTGTTCTGTTAATTCATCTCACAGAGTTACATCTTTCCCTTCAAGAAGCCTTTCGCTAAGGCTGTTCTTGTGGAATTGGCGAAGGGATATTTGGAAGCCCATAGAGCGCCATGGTGAAAAAGGAAATATCTTCCGTTCAAAACTGGAAAGAAGCTTTCTGAGAAACTGCTCTGCGTTCTGTTAATTGATCTCACAGAGTTACATCTTTCCCTTCAAGAAGCCTTTCGCTAAGGCTGTTCATGTGGAATTGGCAAAGTGATATTTGGAAGCCCATAGAGCGCTATGGTGAAAAAGGAAATATCTTCCTTTCGAAACTGCAAAGAAGCTTTCTGAGAAACTGCTCTGTGTTCTGCTAATTCATCTCACAGAGTTACATCTTTCCCTTCAAGAAACCTTTCGCTAAGGCTGTTCTTGTGGAATTGGCAAAGTCATATTTGGAAGCCCATTGAGGGCTATGGTGAAAAAGGAAATATCTTCTGTTCAAAACTGGAAAGAAGCTTTCTGAGAAACTGCTCTGTGTTCTCTTAATTCATCTCACAGAGTTACATCTTTCCCTTCAAGAAGCCTTTCGCTAAGGCTGTTCTTGTGGAATTGGCAAAGTCATATTTGGAAGCCCATTGAGGGCTATGGTGAAAAAGGAAATATCTTCCGTTCAAAACTGGAAAGAAGCTTTCTGAGAAACTGCTGTGTGTTCTGTTAATTCATCTCACAGAGTTGCATCTTTCCCTTCAAGAAGCCTTTCGCTAAGGCTATTCTTGCGGAATTGCCAAAGGGATATTTGGAAGCCCTTAGAGGGCTTTGGTGAAATAGGAAATATCTTCCATTCAAAACTGGAAAGAAGCTTTCTGAGAAACTGCTCTGTGTTCTGTTAGTTCATCTCACGGTGTTACATATTTCCCTTCAAGAAGCCTTTCGCTAAGGTTGTTCTTGTGGAATTGGCAAAGTGATATTTGGAAGCCCATAGAGGGCTATGGTGAAAAAGGAAATATCTTCCGTTCAAAACTGGAATGAAGCTTTCTGAGAAACTGCTCTGTGTTCTGTTAATTCATCTCACAGAGTTACATCTTTCCCTTCAAGAAGCCTTTCGCTAAGGCTGTTGTTGTGGAATTGGCAAAGGGATATTTGGAAGCCCATAGAGCGCTATGGTGAAAAAGGAAATGTCTTCCGTTCAAAACTGGAAAGAAGCTTTCTGAGAAACTGCTCTGTGTGTCTGTTAATTGATCTCACAGAGTTACATCTTTCCCTTCAAGAAGCCTTTCGCTAAGGCTGTTCTTGTGGAATTGGCAAAGTGATATTTGGAAGTCCATAGAGGGCTATGGTGAAAAAGGAAATATCTTCCGTTCGAAACTGCAAAGAAGCTTTCTGAGAAAGTGCTCTGTGTTCTGCTAATTCATCTCACAGAGTTACATCTTTCCCTTCAAGAAGCCTTTCGCTAAGGCTGTTCTTGTGGAATTGGCAAAGTCATATTTGGAAGCCCTTTGAGGGCTATGGTGAAAAAGGAAATATCTTCCGTTCAAAACTGGAAAGAAGCTTTCTGAGAAACTGCTCTGTGTTCTGTTAATTCATCTCACAGAGTTACAACTTTCCCTTCAAGAAGCCTTTCGCTAAGGCTGTTCTTGTGGAATTGGCAAAGTGATATTTGGAAGCCCATAGAGGGCTATGGTGAAAAAGGAAATACCTTCCGTTCAAAACTGGAAAGAAGCTTTCTGAGAAACTGCTCTGTGTTCTGTTAATTCATCTCACAGAGTTACATCTTTCCCTTCAAGAAGCCTTTCACTAAGGCTGTTCTTGTGGAATCGGCAAAGTGATATTTGGAAGCCCATAGAGGGCTATGGTGAAAAAGGAAATACCTTCCGTTCAAAACTGGAAAGAAGCTTTCTGAGAAACTGCTCTGTGTTCTGTTAATTCATCTCACAGAGTTGCATCTTTCCCTTCAAGAAGCCTTTCGCTAAGGCTATTCTTGCGGAATTGCCAAAGGTATATTTGGAAGCCCATAGAGGGCTTTGGTGAAATAGGAAATATCTTCCATTCAAAATTGGAAAGAAGCTTTCTGAGAAACTGCTCTGTGTTCTGTTAGTTCATCTCACGGTGTTACATATTTCCCTTCAAGAAGCCTTTCGCTAAGGTTGTTCTTGTGGAATTGGCAAAGTGATATTTGGAAGCCCATAGAGGGCTATGGTGAAAAAGGAAATATCTTCCGTTAAAAACTGGAATGAAGCTTTCTGAGAAACTGCTCTGTGTTCTGTTAATTCTTCTCACAGAGTTACATCTTTCCCTTCAAGAAGCCTTTCGCTAAGTCTGTTCTTGTGGAATTGGCGAAGGGATATTTGGAAGCCCATAGAGCGCTATGGTGAAAAAGGAAATATCTTCCGTTCAAAACTGGAAAGAAGCTTTCTGAGAAACTGCTCCGCGTTCTGTTAATTGATCTCACAGAGTTACATCTTTCCCTTCAAGAAGCCTTTCGCTAAGGCTGTTCATGTGGAATTGGCAAAGTGATATTTGGAAGCCCATAGAGCTTTATGGTGAAAAAGGAAATATCTTCCGTTCGAAACTGCAAAGAAGCTTTCTGAGAAACTGCTCTGTGTTCTGCTAATTCATCTCACAGAGTTACATCTTTCCCTTCAAGAAACCTTTCGCTAAGGCTGTTCTTGTGGAATTGGCAAAGTCATATTTGGAAGCCCATTGAGGGCTATGGTGAAAAAGGAAATATCTTCTGTTCAAAACTGGAAAGAAGCTTTCTGAGAAACTGCTCTGTGTTCTCTTAATTCATCTCACAGAGTTACATCTTTCCCTTCAAGAAGCCTTTCGCTAAGGCTGTTCTTGTGGAATTGGCAAAGTCATATTTGGAAGCCCATTGAGGCTACGGTGAAAAAGGAAATATCTTCCGTTCAAAACTGGAAAGAAGCTTTCTGAGAAACTGCTCTGTGTTCTGTTAATTCATCTCACAGAGTTACATCTTTCCCTTCAAGAAGCCTTTCGCTAAGGCTGTTCTTGTGGAATTGGCAAAGTGATATTTGGAAGCCTATAGAGGTCTATGGTGAAAAAGGTAATATCTTCCGTTCAAAACTGGAAAGAAGATTTCTGAGAAACTGCTCTGTGTTCTGTTAATTCATCTCACAGAGTTACATCTTTCCCTTCAAGAAGCCTTTCGCTAAGGCTGTTCTTGTGGAATTGACAAAGTGATATTTGGAAGCCCTTAGAGGGCTAGGGTGAAAAAGGAAATATCTTCCGTTCAAAACTGGAAAGAAGCTTTCTGAGAAACTGCTCTGTGTTCTGTTAATTCATCTCACAGAGTTACATCTTTCCCTTCAAGAAGACTTTCGATAAGGCTGTTCTTGTGGAATTGGCAAAGGGATATTTGGAAGCCCATGGAGGGCTATGGTGAAAAAGGAAATATCTTCCGTTCAAAACTGGAAAGAAGCTTTCTGAGAAACTGCTCTGTGTTCTGTTAATTCATCTCACAGAGCTACATCTTTCCCTTCAAGAAGTCTTTCGCTAAGGCTGTTCTTGTGGAATTGGCAAAGTGATATTTGGAAGCCCATAGAGGGCTATGGTGAAAAAGGAAATATCTTCCGTTCAAAACTGGAAAGAAACTTTCTGAGAAACTTCTCTGTGTTCTGTTAATTCGTCTCACACAGTTACACCTTTCCCTTCAAGAAGCCTTTCGCTAAGGCTGTTCTTGTAGAATTGGCAAAGTGATATTTGGAAGCCCATAGAAGGCTACGGTGAAAAAGGAAATATCTTCCGTTGAAAACTGGAAAGAAGCTTTCTGAGAAACTGCTCTGTGTTCTGTTAATGCATCTCACAGTGTTACATCTTTCCCTTCAAGAAGCCTTTCGCTAAGGCTGTTCTTGTGGAATTGGCAAAGTGATATTTGGAAGCGCATAGAGGGCTACGGTGAAAAAGGAAATATCTTCCGTTCAAAAGTGGAAAGTAGCTTTCTGAGAAACTGCTCTGTGTTCTGTTAATTCCTCTCAGAGAGTTACATCTTTCCCTTCAAGAAGCCTTTCGCTAAGGCTGTTCTTGTGGAATTGGCAAAGTGATATTTGGAAGCCCATAGAGGGCTATGGTGAAAAAGGTAATATCTTCCGTTCAAAACTGGAAAGAACCTTTCTGAGAAACTGCTCTGTGTTCTGTTAATTCATCTCACAGAGTTACATCTTTCCCTTCAAGAAGCCTTTCGCTAAGGCTGTTCTTGTGGAATTGGCAAAGTGATATTTGGAAGCCCTTAGAGGGCTAGGGTGAAAAAGGAAATATCTTCCATTCAAAACAGGAAAGAAGCTTTCTGAGAAACTGCTCTGTGTTCTTTTAATTCATCTCACAGAGTTACATCTTTCCCTTCAAGAAGACTTTCGATAAGGCTGTTCTTGTGGAATTGGCAAAGTGATATTTGGAAGCCCATAGAAGGCTATGGTGAAAAAGGAAATATCTTCCGTTGAAAACTGGAAAGAAGCTTTCTGAGAAACTGCTCTGTGTTCTGTTAATTCATCTCACAGAGATACATCTTTCCCTTCAAGAAGCCTTTCGCTAAGGCTGTTCTTGTGGAATTGGCAAAGTCATATTTGGAAGCCCATAGAGGGCTACGGTGAAAAAGGAAATATCTTCCGTTCAAAACTCGAAAGAAGCTTTCAGAGAAACTGCTCTGTGTTCTGTTAATTCGTCTCACAGAGTTACACCTTTCCCTTCAAGAAGCCTTTCGCTAAGGCTGTTCTTGTGGAATTGGCAAAGGGATATTTGGAAGCCCATAGAAGGCTGTGGTGAAAAAGGAAATATCTTCCGTTCAAAACTGGAAAGAAGCTTTCTGAGAAACTGCTCTGTGTTCTGTTAATTCATCTCACAGAGTTACATATTTCCCTTCAAGAAGCCTTTCTCTAAAGCTGTTCTTGTGGAATTGGCAAAGTGATATTTGGAAGCCCATAGAGGGCTATGGTGAAAAAGGAAATACCTTCCGTTCAAAACTGGAAAGAAGCCTTCTGAGAAACTGCTCTGTGTTCTGTTAATTCATCTCACAGTGTTACATCTTTTCCTTCAAGAAGCCTTTCGCTAAGGCTGTTCTTGTGGAATTGGCAAAGGGATATTTGTAAGCCCTTAGAGGGCTAGAGTGAAAAAGGAAATATCTTCCGTTCAAAACTGGAAAGAAGCTTTCTGAGATACTGCTCTGTGTTCTGTTAATTCATCTCACAAAGTTACATATTTCCCTTCTAGAAGCATTTCTCTAAGGCTGTTCTTGTGGAATTGGCAAAGTGATATTTGGAAGCCCATAGAGGGCTATGGTGAAAAAGGAAATACCTTCCGTTCAAAACTGGAAAGAAGCTTTCTGAGAAACTGCTCTGTGTTCTGTTAATTCATCTCACAGTGTTACATCTTTCCCTTCAAGAAGCCTTTAGCTAAGGCTGTTCTTGTTGAATTGGCAAAGTGATATTTGGAAGCCCATAGAGGGCTAGGGTGAAAAAGGAAATATCTTCCGTTCAAAACAGGAAAGAAACTTTCTGAGAAACTGCTCTGTGTTCTGTTAATACATCTCACAGAGTTACATCTTTCCCTTCAAGAAGCCTTTCGCTAAGGCTGTTCTTGTGGAAATGACAAAGTGATATTTGGAAGCCCATAGAGGGCTATGGTGAAATTGGAAATATCTTCCGTTCAAAACTGGAAAGAATCCCTCTGAGAAACTGCTCTGTGTTCTGTTAATTCATCTCACAGAGTTACATCTTTCCCTTCAAGAAGCCTTTCGCTAAAGCTGTTCTTGTGGAATTGGCAAAGTGATATTTGGAAGCCCATAGAGGGCTATGGTGAAAAAGGAAATATCTTCCGTTCAAAACTGGAAAGAAGCTTTCTGAGAAACTGCTCTGTGTGTCTGTTAATTGATCTCACAGAGTTACATCTTTCCCTTCAAGAAGCCTTTCACTAAGGATCTTCTTGTGGAATTGGAAAAGTGATATTTGGAAGTCCATAGAGGGCTATGGTGAAAAAGGAAATATCTTCCGTTCGAAACTGCAAAGAAGCTTTCTGAGAAAGTGCTCTGTGTTCTGCTAATTCATCTCACAGAGTTACATCTTTCCTTTCAAGAAGCCTTTCGCTAAGGCTGTTCTTGTGGAATTGGCAAAGTCATATTTGGAAGCCCTTTGAGGGCTATGGTGAAAAAGGAAATATCCTCCGTTCAAAACTGGAAAGAAGCTTTCTGAGAAACTGCTCTGTGTTCTGTTAATTCATCTCACAGAGTTACATCTTTCCCTTCAAGAAGCATTTCGGTAAGGCTGTTCTTGTGGAATTGGCAAAGTCATATTTGGAAGCCCATTGAGGGCTATGGTGAAAAAGGAAATATCTTCCGTTCAAAACTGGAAAGAAGCTTTCTGAGAAACTGCTCTGTGTTCTGTTAATTCATCTCACAGAGTTACATCTTTCCCTTCAAGAAGCCTTTCGCTAAGGCTGTTCTTGTGGAACTGGAAAAGTGATATTTGGAAGCCCATAGAGGGCTATGGTGAAAAAGGAAATATCTTTCGTTCAAAACTGGAAAGAACCTTTCTGAGAAACTGCTCTGTGTTCTGTTAATTCTTCTCACCGAGTTACATCTTTCCCTTCAAGAAGCCTTTCGCTAAGGCTGTTCTTGTGGAATTGGCAAAGTGATATTTGGAAGCCCATAGAGGGCTATGGTGAAAAAGGAAATACCTTCCGTTCAAAACTGGAAAGAAGCTTTCTGAGAAACTGCTCTGTGTTCTGTTAATTCATCTCACAGAGTTGCATCTTTCCTTTCAAGAAGCCTTTCGCTAAGGCTATTCTTGCGGAATTGCCAAAGGGATATTTGGAAGCCCATAGAGGGCTTTGGTGAAATAGGAAATATCTTCCATTCAAAACTGGAAAGAAGCTTTCTGAGAAACTGCTCTGTGTTCTGTTAGTTCATCTCAAGGTGTTACATATTTCCCTTCAAGAAGCCTTTCGCTAAGGTTGTTCTTGTGGAATTGGCAAAGTGATATTTGGAAGCCCATAGAGGGCTATGGTGAAAAAGGAAATATCTTCCGTTCAAAACTGGAATGAAGCTTTCTGAGAAACTGCTCTGTGTTCTGTTAATTCATCTCACAGAGTTACATCTTTCCCTTCAAGAAGCCTTTCGCTAAGGCTGTTCTTGTGGAATTGGCGAAGGGATATTTGGAAGCCCATAGAGCGCCATGGTGAAAAAGGAAATATCTTCCGTTCAAAACTGGAAAGAAGCTTTCTGAGAAACTGCTCTGCGTTCTGTTAATTGATCTCACAGAGTTACATCTTTCCCTTCAAGAAGCCTTTCGCTAAGGCTGTTCATGTGGAATTGGCAAAGTGATATTTGGAAGCCCATAGAGCGCTATGGTGAAAAAGGAAATATCTTCCTTTCGAAACTGCAAAGAAGCTTTCTGAGAAACTGCTCTGTGTTCTGCTAATTCATCTCACAGAGTTACATCTTTCCCTTCAAGAAACCTTTCGCTAAGGCTGTTCTTGTGGAATTGGCAAAGTCATATTTGGAAGCCCATTGAGGGCTATGGTGAAAAAGGAAATATCTTCTGTTCAAAACTGGAAAGAAGCTTTCTGAGAAACTGCTCTGTGTTCTCTTAATTCATCTCACAGAGTTACATCTTTCCCTTCAAGAAGCCTTTCGCTAAGGCTGTTCTTGTGGAATTGGCAAAGTCATATTTGGAAGCCCATTGAGGGCTATGGTGAAAAAGGAAATATCTTCCGTTCAAAACTGGAAAGAAGCTTTCTGAGAAACTGCTGTGTGTTCTGTTAATTCATCTCACAGAGTTGCATGTTTCCCTTCAAGAAGCCTTTCGCTAAGGCTATTCTTGCGGAATTGCCAAAGGGATATTTGGAAGCCCTTAGAGGGCTTTGGTGAAATAGGAAATATCTTCCATTCAAAACTGGAAAGAAGCTTTCTGAGAAACTGCTCTGTGTTCTGTTAGTTCATCTCACGGTGTTACATATTTCCCTTCAAGAAGCCTTTCGCTAAGGTTGTTCTTGTGGAATTGGCAAAGTGATATTTGGAAGCCCATAGAGGGCTATGGTGAAAAAGGAAATATCTTCCGTTCAAAACTGGAATGAAGCTTTCTGAGAAACTGCTCTGTGTTCTGTTAATTCATCTCACAGAGTTACATCTTTCCCTTCAAGAAGCCTTTCGCTAAGGCTGTTCTTGTGGAATTGGCGAAGGGATATTTGGAAGCCCATAGAGCGCTATGGTGAAAAAGGAAATATCTTCCGTTCAAAACTGGAAAGAAGCTTTCTGAGAAACTGCTCTGCGTTCTGTTAATTGATCTCACAGAGTTACATCTTTCCCTTCAAGAAGCCTTTCGCTAAGGCTGTTCATGTGGAATTGGCAAAGTGATATTTGGAAGCCCATAGAGCGCTATGGTGAAAAAGGAAATATCTTCCTTTCGAAACTGCAAAGAAGCTTTCTGAGAAACTGCTCTGTGTTCTGCTAATTCATCTCACAGAGTTACATCTTTCCCTTCAAGAAAGCTTTCGCTAAGGCTGTTCTTGTGGAATTGGCAAAGTGATATTTGGAAGCGCATAGAGGGCTACGGTGAAAAAGGAAATATCTTCCGTTCAAAAGTGGAAAGTAGCTTTCTGAGAAACTGCTCTGTGTTCTGTTAATTCATCTCAGAGAGTTACATCTTTCCCTGCTAGAAGCCTTTCGCTAAGGCTGTTCTTGTGGAATTGACAAAGTGATATTTGGAAGCCCATAGAGGGCTATGGTGAAAAAGCAAAGATCTTCTGTTCCAAACTGGAAAGAAGCTTTCTGAGAAACTGATCTGTGTTCTGTTAAATCATCTCACAGAGTTACATCTTTCCCTTCAAGAAGCCTTTCGCTAAGGCTGTTCTTGTGGAATTGGCAAAGTGATATTTGGAAGCCCATAGATGGCTTTGGTGAAAAAGGAAATATCTTCCGTTCAAAACTGGAAAGAAGCTTTCTGAGAAACTGCTCTGTGTTCTGTTAATTCATCTCACAGAGTTACATCTTTCCCTTCAAGAAGCCTTTCGCTAAGGCTGTTGTTGTGGAATTGGCAAAGGGATATTTGGAAGCCCATAGAGCGCTATGGTGAAAAAGGAAATGTCTTCCGTTCAAAACTGGAAAGAAGCTTTCTGAGAAACTGCTCTGTGTGTCTGTTAATTGATCTCACAGAGTTACATCTTTCCCTTCAAGAAGCCTTTCGCTAAGGCTGTTCTTGTGGAATTGGCAAAGTGATATTTGGAAGTCCATAGAGGGCTATGGTGAAAAAGGAAATATCTTCCGTTCGAAACTGCAAAGAAGCTTTCTGAGAAAGTGCTCTGTGTTCTGCTAATTCATCTCACAGAGTTACATCTTTCCCTTCAAGAAGCCTTTCGCTAAGGCTGTTCTTGTGGAATTGGCAAAGTCATATTTGGAAGCCCTTTGATGGCTATGGTGAAAAAGGAAATATCTTCCGTTCAAAACTGGAAAGAAGCTTTCTGAGAAACTGCTCTGTGTTCTGTTAATTCATCTCACAGAGTTACATCTTTCCCTTCAAGAAGCCTTTCGCTAAGGCTGTTCTTGTGGAATTGGCAAAGTGATATTTGGAAGCCCATAGAGGGCTATGGTGAAAAAGGAAATACCTTCCGTTCAAAACTGGAAAGAAGCTTTCTGAGAAACTGCTCTGTGTTCTGTTAATTCATCTCACACAGTTACATCTTTCCCTTCAAGAAGCCTTTCACTAAGGCTGTTCTTGTGGAATCGGCAAAGTGATATTTGGAAGCCCATAGAGGGCTATGGTGAAAAAGGAAATACCTTCCGTTCAAAACTGGAAAGAAGCTTTCTGAGAAACTGCTCTGTGTTCTGTTAATTCATCTCACAGAGTTGCATCTTTCCCTTCAAGAAGCCTTTCGCTAAGGCTATTCTTGCGGAATTGCCAAAGGTATATTTGGAAGCCCATAGAGGGCTTTGGTGAAATAGGAAATATCTTCCATTCAAAATTGGAAAGAAGCTTTCTGAGAAACTGCTCTGTGTTCTGTTAGTTCATCTCACGGTGTTACATATTTCCCTTCAAGAAGCCTTTCGCTAAGGTTGTTCTTGTGGAATTGGCAAAGTGATATTTGGAAGCCCATAGAGGGCTATGGTGAAAAAGGAAATATCTTCCGTTAAAAACTGGAATGAAGCTTTCTGAGAAACTGCTCTGTGTTCTGTTAATTCTTCTCACAGAGTTACATCTTTCCCTTCAAGAAGCCTTTCGCTACGTCTGTTCTTGTGGAATTGGCGAAGGGATATTTGGAAGCCCATAGAGCGCTATGGTGAAAAAGGAAATATCTTCCGTTCAAAACTGGAAAGAAGCTTTCTGAGAAACTGCTCCGCGTTCTGTTAATTGATCTCACAGAGTTACATCTTTCCCTTCAAGAAGCCTTTCGCTAAGGCTGTTCATGTGGAATTGGCAAAGTGATATTTGGAAGCCCATAGAGCTTTATGGTGAAAAAGGAAATATCTTCCGTTCGAAACTGCAAAGAAGCTTTCTGAGAAACTGCTCTGTGTTCTGCTAATTCATCTCACAGAGTTACATCTTTCCCTTCAAGAAACCTTTCGCTAAGGCTGTTCTTGTGGAATTGGCAAAGTCATATTTGGAAGCCCATTGAGGGCTATGGTGAAAAAGGAAATATCTTCTGTTCAAAACTGGAAAGAAGCTTTCTGAGAAACTGCTCTGTGTTCTCTTAATTCATCTCACAGAGTTACATCTTTCCCTTCAAGAAGCCTTTCGCTAAGGCTGTTCTTGTGGAATTGGCAAAGTCATATTTGGAAGCCCATTGAGGCTATGGTGAAAAAGGAAATATCTTCCGTTCAAAACTGGAAAGAAGCTTTCTGAGAAACTGCTCTGTGTTCTGTTAATTCATCTCACAGAGTTACATCTTTCCCTTCAAGAAGCCTTTCGCTAAGGCTGTTCTTGTGGAATTGGCAAAGTGATATTTGGAAGCCTATAGAGGTCTATGGTGAAAAAGGTAATATCTTCCGTTCAAAACTGGAAAGAAGATTTCTGAGAAACTGCTCTGTGTTCTGTTAATTCATCTCACAGAGTTACATCTTTCCCTTCAAGAAGCCTTTCGCTAAGGCTGTTCTTGTGGAATTGACAAAGTGATATTTGGAAGCCCTTAGAGGGCTAGGGTGAAAAAGGAAATATCTTCCGTTCAAAACTGGAAAGAAGCTTTCTGAGAAACTGCTCTGTGTTCTGTTAATTCATCTCACAGAGTTACATCTTTCCCTTCAAGAAGACTTTCGATAAGGCTGTTCTTGTGGAATTGGCAAAGGGATATTTGGAAGCCCATGGAGGGCTATGGTGAAAAAGGAAATATCTTCCGTTCAAAACTGGAAAGAAGCTTTCTGAGAAACTGCTCTGTGTTCTGTTAATTCATCTCACAGAGCTACATCTTTCCCTTCAAGAAGTCTTTCGCTAAGGCTGTTCTTGTGGAATTGGCAAAGTGATATTTGGAAGCCCATAGAGGGCTATGGTGAAAAAGGAAATATCTTCCGTTCAAAACTGGAAAGAAACTTTCTGAGAAACTTCTCTGTGTTCTGTTAATTCGTCTCACACAGTTACACCTTTCCCTTCAAGAAGCCTTTCGCTAAGGCTGTTCTTGTAGAATTGGCAAAGTGATATTTGGAAGCCCATAGAAGGCTACGGTGAAAAAGGAAATATCTTCCGTTGAAAACTGGAAAGAAGCTTTCTGAGAAACTGCTCTGTGTTCTGTTAATTCATCTCACAGTGTTACATCTTTCCCTTCAAGAAGCCTTTCGCTAAGGCTGTTCTTGTGGAATTGGCAAAGTGATATTTGGAAGCGCATAGAGGGCTACGGTGAAAAAGGAAATATCTTCCGTTCAAAAGTGGAAAGTAGCTTTCTGAGAAACTGCTCTGTGTTCTGTTAATTCCTCTCAGAGAGTTACATCTTTCCCTTCAAGAAGCCTTTCGCTTAGGCTGTTCTTGTGGAATTGGCAAAGTGATATTTGGAAGCCCATAGAGGGCTATGGTGAAAAAGGTAATATCTTCCGTTCAAAACTGGAAAGAACCTTTCTGAGAAACTGCTCTGTGTTCTGTTAATTCATCTCACAGAGTTACATCTTTCCCTTCAAGAAGCCTTTCGCTAAGGCTGTTCTTGTGGAATTGGCAAAGTGATATTTGGAAGCCCTTAGAGGGCTAGGGTGAAAAAGGAAATATCTTCCGTTCAAAACAGGAAAGAAGCTTTCTGAGAAACTGCTCTGTGTTCTTTTAATTCATCTCACAGAGTTACATCTTTCCCTTCAAGAAGACTTTCGATAAGGCTGTTCTTGTGGAATTGGCAAAGGGATATTTGGAAGCCCATGGAGGGCTATGGTGAAAAAGGAAATATCTTCCGTTCAAAACTGGAAAGAAGCTTTCTGAGAAACTGCTCTGTGTTCTGTTAATTCATCTCACAGAGCTACATATTTCCCTTCAAGAAGTCTTTCGCTAAGGCTGTTCTTGTGGAATTGGCAAAGTGATATTTGGAAGCCCATAGAGGGCTATTGTGAAAACGGAAATATCTTCCGTTCAAAACTGGAAAGAAACTTTCTGAGAAACTGCTCTGTGTTCTGTTAATTCGTCTCACACAGTTACACCTTTCCCTTCAAGAAGCCTTTCGCTAAGGCTGTTCTTGTGGAATTGGCAAAGTGATATTTGGAAGCCCATAGAAGGCTATGGTGAAAAAGGAAATATCTTCCGTTGAAAACTGGAAAGAAGCTTTCTGAGAAATTGCCCTGTGTTCTGTTAATTTATCTCACAGAGTTACATCTTTCCCTTCAAGAAGCCTTTCAGTAAGGCTGTTCTTGTGGAATTGGCAAAGTGATATTTGGAAGCCCATAGAGGGCTATGGTGAAAAAGGAAATACCTTCCGTTCAAAACTGGAAAGAAGCATTCTGAGAAACTGCTCTGTGTTCTGTTAATTCATCTCACAGAGTTGCATCTTTCCCTTCAAGAAGCCTTTCGCTAAGGCTATTCTTGCGGAATTGCCAAAGGGATATTTGGAAGCCCAGAGAGGGCTATGGTGAAATAGGAAATATCTTCCATTCAAAACTGGAAAGAAGCTTTCTGAGAAACTGCTCTGTGTTCTGTTAGTTCATCTCACGGTGTTACATATTTCCCTTCAAGAAGCCTTTCGCTAAGGTTGTTCTTGTGGAATTGGCAAAGTGATATTTGGAAGCCCATAGAGGGCTATGGTGAAAAAGGAAATATCTTCCGTTCAAAACTGGAATGAAGCTTTCTGAGAAACTGCTCTGTGTTCTGTTAATTCATCTCACAGAGTTACATCTTTCCCTTCAAGAAGACTTTCGCTAAGGCTGTTGTTGTGGAATTGGCGAAGGGATATTTGGAAGCCCATAGAGCGCTATGGTGAAAAAGGAAATATCTTCCATTCAAAACTGGAAAAAAGCTTTCTGAGAAACTGCTCTGTGTTCTGTTAATTGATCTCACAGAGTTACATCTTTCCCTTCAAGAAGCCTTTCACTAAGGCTGTTCATGTGGAATTGGCAAAGTGATATTTGGAAGCCCATAGAGCGCTATGGTGAAAAAGGAATTATCTTCCGTTCGAAACTGCAAAGAAGCTTTCTGAGAAACTGCTCTGTGTTCTGCTAATTCATCTCACAGAGTTACATCTTTCCCTTCAAGAAACCTTTCGCTAAGGCTGTTCTTGTGGAATTGGCAAAGTCATATTTGGAAGCCCATTGAAGGCTATGGTGAAAAAGGAAATATCTTCTGTTCAAAACTGGAAAGAAGCTTTCTGAGAAACTGCTCTGTGTTCTCTTAATTCATCTCACAGAGTTACATCTTTCCCTTCAAGAAGCCTTTCGCTAAGGCTCTTCTTGTGGAATTGGCAAAGTCATATTTGAAAGCCCATTGAGGGCTATGGTGAAAAAGGAAATATCTTCCGTTCAAAACTGGAAAGAAGCTTTCTGAGAAACTGCTCTGTGTTCTGTTAATTCATCTCACAGAGTTACATCTTTCCCTTCATGAAGCCTTTCGCTAAGGCTGTTCTTGTGGAATTGGCAAAGTGATATTTGGAAGCCCTTAGAGGGCTAGGGTGAAAAAGGAAATATCTTCCGTTCAAAACTGGAAAGAAGCATTCTGAGAAACTGCTCTGTGTTCTGTTAATTCATCTCACAGAGTTACATCTTTCCCTTCAAGAAGACTTTCGATAAGGCTATTCTTGTGGAATTGGCAAAGGGATATTTGGAAGCCCATGGAGGGCTATGGTGAAAAAGGAAATATCTTCCGTTCAAAACTGGAAAGAAGCTTTCTGAGAAACTGCTCTGTGTTCTGTTAATTCATCTCACAGAGCTACATCTTTCCCTTCAAGAAGTCTTTCGCTAAGGCTGTTCTTGTGGAATTGGCAAAGTGATATTTGGAAGCCCATAGAGGGCTATGGTGAAAAAGGAAATATCTTCCGTTCAAAACTGGAAAGAAACTTTCTGAGAAACTGCTCTGTGTTCTGTTAATTCGTCTCACACAGTTACACCTTTCCCTTCAAGAAGCCTTTCGCTAAGGCTGTTCTTGTGGAATTGGCAAAGTGATATTTGGAAGCCCATAGAAGGCTATGTTGAAAAAGGAAATATCTTCCGTTGAAAACTGGAAAGAAGCTTTCTGAGAAACTGCTCTGTGCTATGTTAATTCATCTCACAGTGTTACATCTTTCCCTTCAAGAAGCCTTTCGCTAAAGCTGTTCTTGTGGAATTGGCAAAGTGATATTTGGAAGCGCATAGAGGGCTACGGTGAAAAAGGAAATATCTTCCGTTCAAAACTGGAAAGAAGCTTTCTGAAAAACTGCTCTGTGTTCTGTTAATTCATCTCACAGAGTTACATCTTTCCCTTCAAGAAGCCTTTCTCTAAGGCTGTTCTTGTGAAAATGACAAAGTGATATTTGGAAGCCCATAGAGGGCTATGGTGAAATTGGAAATATCTTCCGTTCAAAACTGGAAAGAATCCTTCTGAGAAACTGCTCTGCGTTCTGTTAATTCATCTCACAGAGTTACATCTTTCCCTTCAAGAAGCCTTTCGCTAAGGCTGTTCTTGTGGAATTGGCAAAGTGATATTTGGAAGCCCATAGAAGTCTACGGTGAAAAAGGAAATATCTTCCGTTCAAAACTGGGAAGAAGCTTTCTGAGAAACTGCTCTGTGTTCTGTTAATTCATCTCACAGGGTTACATCTTTCCCTTCAAGAAGCCTTTCGCTAAGCCTGTTCTTGTGGAATTGGCAAAGTGATATTTGGAAGCCCATAGAGGGCTATGGTGAAAAAGGAAATATCATCCGTTCAAAAATGGAAAGAAGGTTTCTGAGAAACTGCTCTGTGTTCTGTTAATTCATCTCACAGAGTTACATCTTTCCCTTCAAGAAGCCTTTCGCTAAGGCTGTTCTTGTGGAATTGGCAAAGTGATATTTGTAAGCCCATTGAGGGCTATGGTGAAAAAGGAAATATCTTCCGTTCAAAACTGGAAAGAAGCTTTCTGAGAAACTGCTCTGTGTTCTGTTAATTCATCTCACAGAGGTACATCATTCCCTTCAAGAAGCCTTTCGCTAGGCTGTTCTTGTGGAATTGGCAAAGGGATATTTGGAAGCCCATGGAGGGCTATGGTTGATAAAGCAAATATCTTCCTTTCATAACTGGAAAGAAGCATTCTGAGAAACTGCTCTGTGTTCTGTTAATTCATCTCACAGAGTTACATATTTCCCTTCAAGAAGCCTTTCGCTAAGGCTGTTCTTGTGGAATTGGCAAAGTGATATTTGGAAGCCCATAGAGGGCTATGGTGAAAAAGGAAATATCTTCCGTTCAAAACTGGAAAGAAGCTTTCTGACAAACTGCTCTGTGTTCTGTTAATTCATCTCACAGAGCTACATCTTTCCCTTCAAGAAGCCTTTCGCTAAGGCTGTTCTTGTGGGATTGGCAAAGTGATATTTGGAAGCCCATAGAGGGCTATGGTGAAAAAGGAAATATCTTCCGTTCAAAACTGGAAAGAAGCTTTCTGAGAAACTGCTCTGTGTTCTGTTAATTCATCTCACAGAGTTACATCTTTCCCTTCAAGAAGTCTTTCGCTAAGGCTGTTCTTGTGGAATTGGCAAAGTGATATTTGGAAGCCCATAGAGGGCTATGGTGGAAAAGGAAATACCTTCCGTTCAAAACTGGAAAGAAGCTTTCTGAGAAACTGCTCTGTGTTCTGTTAATTCACCTCACAGACTTGCATCTTTCCCTTCAAGAAGCTTTTCGCTAAGGCTGTTCTTGTGAAAATGACAAAGTGATATTTGGAAGCCCATAGAGGGCTATGGTGAAATTGGAAATATCTTCCGTTCAAAACTGGAAAGAATCCTTCTGAGAAACTGCTCTGTGTTCTGTTAATTCATCTCACAGAGTTACATCTTTCCCTTCAAGAAGCCTTTCGCTAAGGCTGTTCTTGTGTAATTGGCAAAGTGATATTTGGAAGCCCATGGAGAGCTATGGTTGATAAAGCAAATACCTTCCGTTCATAACTGGAAAGAAGCTTTCTGAGAAACTGCTCTGTGTTCTGTTAATTCATCTCACAGAGTTACATATTTCCCTTCAAGAAGCCTTTCTCTAAGGCTGTTCTTGTGGAATTGGCAAAGTGATATTTCGAAGCCCTTAGAGGGCTATGGTGAAAAAGGAAATACCTTCCGTTCAAAACTGGAAAGAAGCTTTCTGAGAAACTGCTCTGTGTTCTGTTAATTCATCTCACAGTGTTACATCTTTCCCTTCAAGAAGCCTTTCGCTAAGGCTGTTCTTGTGGAATTGGCAAAGTGATATTTGGAAGCCCATAGAGGGCTAGGGTGAAAAAGGAAATATCTTCCGTTCAAAACAGGAAAGAAGCTTTCTGAGAAACTGCTCTGTGTTCTGTTAATTCATCTCACAGAGATACATCTTTCCCTTCAAGAAGCCTTTCGCTAAGGCTGTTCTTGTGGAATTGGCAAAGTCATATTTGGAAGCCCATAGAGGGCTACGGTGAAAAAGGAAATATCTTCCGTTCAAAA
Organism: Chlorocebus sabaeus; assembly: GCF_047675955.1. Lineage (NCBI taxonomy): Eukaryota > Metazoa > Chordata > Mammalia > Primates > Cercopithecidae > Chlorocebus > Chlorocebus sabaeus. Next base: position 428,053 of record NW_027327540.1, on the reverse strand, counting down.
CTCGAAAGAAGCTTTCAGAGAAACTGCTCTGTGTTCTCTTAATTCGTCTCACAGAGTTACACCTTTCCCTTCAAGAAGCCTTTCGCTAAGGCTGTTCTTGTGGAATTGGCAAAGTGATATTTGGAAGCCCATAGAAGGCTGTGGTGAAAAAGGAAATATCTTCCATTCAAAACTGGAAAGAAGCTTTCTGAGAAACTTCTCTGTGTTCTGTTAATTCATCTCACAGAGTTACATATTTCCCTTCAAGAAGCCTTTCTCTAAGGCTGTTCTTGTGGAATTGGCAAAGTGATATTTGGAACCCCTAGAGGGCTATGGTGAAAAAGGAAATACCTTCCGTTCAAAACTGGAAAGAAGCTTTCTTAGAAACTGCTCTGTGTTCTGTTAATTCATCTCACAGTGTTACATCTTTCCCTTCAAGAAGCCTTTCGCTAAGGCTGTTCTTGTGGAATTGGCAAAGGGATATTTGGAAGCCCTTAGAGGGCTAGAGTGAAAAAGGAAATATCTTCCGTTCAAAACTGGAAAGAAGCTTTCTGAGAAACTGCTCTGTGTTCTGTTAATACATCTCACAGAGTTACATCTTTCCCTTCAAGAAGCCTTTCGGTAAGGCTGTTCTTGTGGAAATGACAAAGTGATATTTGGAAGCCCATAGAGGGCTATGGTGAAATTGGAAATATCTTCCGTTCAAAACTGGAAAGAATCCTTCTGAGAAACTGCTCTGTGTTCTGTTAATTCATCTCACAGAGTTACATCTTTCCCTTCAAGGAGCCTTTCGCTAAAGCTGTTCTTGTGGAAATGGCAAAGTGATATTTGGAAGCCCATAGAGGGCTATGGTGAAAAAGGAAATATCTTCCGTTCAAAACTGGAAAGAATCTTTCTGAGAAACTGCTCTGTGTGTCTGTTAATTGATCTCACAGAGTTACATCTTTTCCTTCAAGAAGCCTTTCACTAAGGATCTTCTTGTGGAATTGGCCAAGTGATATTTGGAAGTCCATAGAGGGCTATGGTGAAAAAGGAAATATCTTCCGTTCGAAACTGCAAAGAAGCTTTCTGAGAAAGTGCTCTCTGTTCTGCTAATTCATCTCACAGAGTTACATCTTTCCCTTCAAGAAGCCTTTCGCTAAGGCTGTTCTTGTGGAATTGGCAAAGTCATATTTGGAAGCCCTTTGAGGGCTATGGTGAAAAAGGAAATATCTTCCGTTCAAAACTGGAAAGAAGCTTTCTGAGAAACTGCTCTGTGTTCTGTTAATTCATCTCACAGAGTTACATGTTTCCCTTCAAGAAGCATTTCGCTAAGGCAGTTCTTGTGGAATTGGCAAAGTCATATTTGGAAGCCCATTGAGGGCTATGTTGAAAAAGGAAATATCTTCCGTTCAAAACTGGAAAGAAGCTTTCTGAGAAACTGCTCTGTGTTCTGTTAATTCATCTCACAGAGTTACATCTTTCCCTTCAAGAAGCCTTTCCCTAAGGCTGTTCTTGTGGAACTGGCAAAGTGATATTTGGAAGCCCATAGAGGGCTATGGTGAAAAAGGAAATATCTTTCGTTCAAAACTGGAAAGAACCTTTCTGAGAAACTGCTCTGTGTTCTGTTAATTCTTCTCACAGAGTTACATCTTTCCCTTCAAGAAGCCTTTCGCTAAGGCTGTTCTTGTGGAATTGGCAAAGTGATATTTGGAAGCCCATAGAGGGCTATGGTGAAAAAGGTAATACCTTCCGTTCAAAACTGGAAAGAAGCTTTCTGAGAAACTGCTCTGTGTTCTGTTAATTCATCTCACAGTGTTGCATCTTTCCCTTCAAGAAGCCTTTCGCTAAGGCTATTCTTGCGGAATTGCCAAAGGGATATTTGGAAGCCCATAGAGGGCTTTGGTGAAATAGGAAATATCTTCCATTCAAAACTGGAAAGAAGCTTTCTGAGAAACTGCTCTGTGTTCCGTTAGTTCATCTCACGGTGTTACATATTTCCCTTCAAGAAGCCTTTCGCTAAGGTTGTTCTTGTGGAATTGGCAAAGTGATATTTGGAAGCCCATAGAGGGCTATGGTGAAAAAGGAAATATCTTCCGTTCAAAACTGGAATGAAGCTTTCTGAGAAACTGCTCTGTGTTCTGTTAATTCATCTCACAGAGTTACATCTTTCCCTTCAAGAAGCCTTTCGCTAAGGCTGTTCTTGTGGAATTGGCGAAGGGATATTTGGAAGCCCATAGAGCGCTATGGTGAAAAAGGAAATATCTTCCGTTCAAAACTGGAAAGAAGCTTTCTGAGAAACTGCTCTGCGTTCTGTTAATTGATCTCACAGAGTTACATCTTTCCCTTCAAGAAGCCTTTCGCTAAGGCTGTTCTTGTGGAATTGGCCAAGTGATATTTGGAAGGGCATAGAGGGCTACGGTGAAAAAGGAAATATCTTCCGTTCAAAACTGGAAAGAAGCTTTCTGAGAAACTGCTCTGTGTTCTGTTAATTCATCTCACAGAGTTACATCTTTCCCTTCAAGAAGCCTTTCTCTAAGGCTGTTCTTGTGAAAATGACAAAGTGATATTTGGAAGCCCATAGAGGGCTATGGTGAAATTGGAAATATCTTCCGTTCAAAACTGGAAAGAATCCTTCTGAGAAACTGCTCTGTGTTCTGTTAATTCATCTCACAGAGTTACATCTTTCCCTTCAAGAAGCCTTTCGCTAAGGCTGTTCTTGTGGAATTGGCAAAGTGATATTTGGAAGCCCAGAGAAGGCTACGGTGAAAAAGGAAATATCTTCCGTTCAAAACTGGGAAGAAGCTTTCTGAGAAACTGCTCTGTGTTCTGTTAATTCATCTCACAGGGTTACATCTTTCCCTTCAAGAAGCCTTTCGCTAAGCCTGTTCTTGTGGAATTGGCAAAGTGATATTTGGAAGCCCATAGAGGGCTATGGTGAAAAAGGAAATATCATCCGTTCAAAAATGGAAAGAAGGTTTCTGAGAAACTGCTCTGTGTTCTGTTAATTCATCTCACAGAGTTACATCTTTCCCTTCAAGAAGCCTTTCGCTAAGGCTGTTCTTGTGGAATTGGCAAAGTGATATTTGTAAGCCCATTCAGGGCTATGGTGAAAAAGGAAATATCTTTCGTTCAAAACTGGAAAGAAGCTTTCTGAGAAACTGCTCTGTGTTCTGTTAATTCATCTCACAGAGGTACATCATTCCCTTCAAGAAGCCTTTCGCTAAGGATGTTCTTGTGGAATTGGCAAAGGGATATTTGGAAGCCCATGGAGGGCTATGGTTGATAAAGCAAATATCTTCCTTTCATAACTGGAAAGAAGCTTTCTGAGAAACTGCTCTGTGTTCTGTTAATTCATCTCACAGAGTTACATATTTCCCTTCAAGAAGCCTTTCCCTAAGGCTGTTCTTCTGGAATTGGCAAAGTGATATTTGGAAGCCCATAGAGGGCTATGGTGAAAAAGGAAATATCTTCCGTTCAAAAGTGGAAAGAAGCTTTCTGAGAAACTGCTCTGTGTTCTGTTAATTCATCTCACAGAGTTACATCATTCCCGTCAAGAAGCCTTTCGCTAAGGCTGTTCCTGTGGAATTGACAAAGTGATATTTGGAAGCCCATAGAGGGCTATGGTGAAAAAGGAAATATCTTCCGTTCAAAACTGGAAAGAAGCTTTCTGACAAACTGCTCTGTGTTCTGTTAATTCATCTCACAGAGCTACATCTTTCCCTTCAAGAAGCCTTTCGCTAAGGCTGTTCTTGTGGAATTGGCAAAGTGATATTTGGAAGCCCATAGAGGGCTATGGTGAAAAAGGAAATATCTTCCGTTCAAAACTGGAAAGAAGCTTTCTGAGAAACTGCTCTGTGTTCTGTTAATTCATCTCACAGAGTTACATCTTTCCCTTCAAGAAGTCTTTCGCTAAGGCTGTTCTTGTGGAATTGGCAAAGTGATATTTGGAAGCCCATAGAGGGCTATGGTGAAAAAGGAAATACCTTCCGTTCAAAACTGGAAAGAAGCTTTCTGAGAAACTGCTCTGTGTTCTGTTAATTCACCTCACAGACTTGCATCTTTCCCTTCAAGAAGCCTTTCGCTAAGGCTGTTCTTGTGGAATTGGCAAAGGGATATTTGGAAGCCCATGGAGGGCTATGGTTGAAAAAGCAAATACCTTCCTTTCATAACTGGAAAGAAGCTTTCTGAGAAACTGCTCTGTGTTCTGTTAATTCATCTCACAGAGTTACATATTTCCCTTCAAGAAGCCTTTCTCTAAGGCTGTTCTTGTGGAATTGGCAAAGTGATATTTCGAAGCCCATAGAGGGCTATGGTGAAAAAGGAAATACCTTCCGTTCAAAACTGGAAAGAAGCTTTCTGAGAAACTGCTCTGTGTTCTGTTAATTCATCTCACAGTGTTACATGTTTCCCTTCAAGAAGCCTTTCGCTAAGGCTGTTCTTGTGGAATTGGCAAAGTGATATTTGGAAGCCCATAGAGGGCTAGGGTGAAAAAGGAAATATCTTCCGTTCAAAACAGGAAAGAAGCTTTCTGAGAAACTGCTCTGTGTTCTGTTAATTCATCTCACAGAGATACATCGTTCCCTTCAAGAAGCCTTTCGCTAAGGCTGTTCTTGTGGAATTGGCAAAGTCATATTTGGAAGCCCATAGAGGGCTACGGTGAAAAAGGAAATATCTTCCGTTCAAAACTCGAAAGAAGCTTTCAGAGAAACTGCTCTGTGTTCTGTTAATTCTTCTCACAGAGTTACATCTTTCCCTTCAAGAAGCCTTTCGCTAAGGCTGTTCTTGTGGAATTGGCAAAGTGATATTTGGAAGCCCATAGAGGGCTATGGTGAAAAAGGAAATACCTTCCGTTCAAAACTGGAAAGAAGCTTTCTGAGAAACTGCTCTGTGTTCTGTTAATTCATCTCACAGAGTTGCATCTTTCCCTTCAAGAAGTCTTTCGCTAAGGCTATTCTTGCGGAATTGCCAAAGGGATATTTGGAAGCCCATAGAGGGCTTTGGTGAAATAGGAAATATCTTCCATTCAAAACTGGAAAGAAGCTTTCTGAGAAACTGCTCTGTGTTCTGTTAGTTCATCTCACGGTGTTACATATTTCCCTTCAAGGAGCCTTTCGCTAAGGTTGTTCTTGTGGAATTGGCAAAGTGATATTTGGAAGCCCATAGAGGGCTATGGTGAAAAAGGAAATATCTTCCGTTCAAAACTGGAATGAAGCTTTCTGAGAAACTGCTCTGTGTTCTGTTAATTCATCTCACAGAGTTACATCTTTCCCTTCAAGAAGCCTTTCGCTAAGGCTGTTCTTGTGGAATTGGCGAAGGGATATTTGGAAGCCCATAGAGCGCTATGGTGAAAAAGGAAATATCTTCCGTTCAAAACTGGAAAGAAGCTTTCTGAGAAACTGCTCTGCGTTCTGTTAATTGATCTCACAGAGTTACATGTTTCCCTTCAAGAAGCCTTTCGCTAAGGCTGTTCTTGTGGAATTGGCAAAGTGATATTTGGAAGCGCATAGCGGGCTACGGTGAAAAAGGAAATATCTTCCGTTCAAAACTGGAAAGAAGCTTTCTGAGAAACTGCTCTGTGTTCTGTTAATTCATCTCACAGAGTTACATCTTTCCCTTCAAGAAGCCTTTCTCTAAGGCTGTTCTTGTGAAAATGACAAAGTGATATTTGGAAGCCCATAGAGGGCTATGGTGAAATTGGAAATATCTTCCGTTCAAAACTGGAAAGAATCCTTCTGAGAAACTGCTCTGTGTTCTGTTAATTCATCTCACAGAGTTACATCTTTCCCTTCAAGAAGCCTTTCGCTAAGGCTGTTCTTGTGTAATTGGCAAAGTGATATTTGGAAGCCCATAGAAGGCTACGGTGAAAAAGGAAATATCTTCCGTTCAAAACTGGGAAGAAGCTTTCTGAGAAACTGCTCTGTGTTCTGTTAATTCATCTCACAGGGTTACATCTTTCCCTTCAAGAAGCCTTTCGCTAAGCCTGTTCTTGTGGAATTGGCAAAGTGATATTTGGAAGCCCATAGAGGGCTATGGTGAAAAAGGAAATATCATCCGTTCAAAAATGGAAAGAAGGTTTCTGAGAAACTGCTCTGTGTTCTGTTAATTCATCTCACAGAGTTACATCTTTCCCTTCAAGAAGCCTTTCGCTAAGGCTGTTCTTGTGGAATTGGCAAAGTGATATTTGTAAGCCCATTGAGGGCTATGGTGATAAAGGAAATATCTTCCGTTCAAAACTGGAAAGAAGCTTTCTGAGAAACTGCTCTGTGTTCTGTTAATTCATCTCACAGAGGTACATCATTCCCTTCAAGAAGCCTTTCGCTAAGGCTGTTCTTGTGGAATTGGCAAAGGGATATTTGGAAGCCCATGGAGGGCTATGGTTGATAAAGCAAATATCTTCCTTTCATAACTGGAAAGAAGCTTTCTGAGAAACTGCTCTGTGTTCTGTTAATTCATCTCACAGAGTTACATATTTCCCTTCAGGAAGCCTTTCGCTAAGGCTGTTCTTCTGGAATTGGCAAAGTGATATTTGGAAGCCCATAGAGGGCTATGGTGAAAAAGGAAATATCTTCCGTTCAAAAGTGGAAAGAAGCTTTCTGAGAAACTGCTCTCTGTTCTCTTTATTCATCTCACAGAGTTACATCTTTCCCGTCAAGAAGCCTTTCGCTAAGGCTGTTCTTGTGGGATTGGCAAAGTGATATTTGGAAGCCCATAGAGGGCTATGGTGAAAAAGGAAATATCTTCCGTTCAAAACTGGAAAGAAGCTTTCTGAGAAACTGCTCTGTGTTCTGTTAATTCATCTCACAGAGTTACATCTTTCCCTTCAAGAAGTCTTTCGCTAAGGCTGTTCTTGTGGAATTGGCAAAGTGATATTTGGAAGCCCATAGAGGGCTATGGTGAAAAAGGAAATACCTTCCGTTCAAAACTGGAAAGAAGCTTTCTGAGAAACTGCTCTGTGTTCTGTTAATTCACCTCACAGACTTGCATCTTTCCCTTCAAGAAGCCTTTCGCTAAGGCTGTTCTTGTGGAATTGGCAAAGGGATATTTGGAAGCCCATGGAGGGCTATGGTTGATAAAGCAAATACCTTCCTTTCATAACTGGAAAGAAGCTTTCTGAGAAACTGCTCTGTGTTCTGTTAATTCATCTCACAGAGTCACATATTTCCCTTCAAGAAGCCTTTCTCTAAGGCTGTTCTTGTGGAATTGGCAAAGTGATATTTCGAAGCCCATAGAGGGCTATGGTGAAAAAGGAAATACCTTCCGTTCAAAACTGGAAAGAAGCTTTCTGAGAAACTGCTCTGTGTCCTGTTAATTCATCTCACAGTGTTACATCTTTCCCTTCAAGAAGCCTTTCGCTAAGGCTGTTCTTGTGGAATTGGCAAAGTGATATTTGGAAGCCCATAGAGGGCTAGGGTGAAAAAGGAAATATCTTCCGTTCAAAACAGGAAAGAAGCTTTCTGAGAAACTGCTCTGTGTTCTGCTAATTCATCTCACAGAGTTACATCTTTCCCTTCAAGAAACCTTTCGCTAAGGCTGTTCTTGTGGAATTGGCAAAGTCATATTTGGAAGCCCATTGAGGGCTATGGTGAAAAAGGAAATATCTTCTGTTCAAAACTGGAAAGAAGCTTTCTGAGAAACTGCTCTGTGTTCTCTTAATTCATCTCACAGAGTTACATCTTTCCCTTCAAGAAGCCTTTCGCTAAGGCTGTTCTTGTGGAATTGGCAAAGTCATATTTGGAAGCCCATTGAGGGCTATGGTGAAAAAGGAAATATCTTCCGTTCAAAACTGGAAAGAAGCTTTCTGAGAAACTGCTCTGTGTTCTGTTAATTCATCTCACAGAGTTGCATCTTTCCCTTCAAGAAGCCTTTCGCTAAGGCTATTCTTGCGGAATTGCCAAAGGGATATTTGGAAGCCCATAGAGGGCTTTGGTGAAATAGGAAATATCTTCCATTCAAAACTGGAAAGAAGCTTTCTGAGAAACTGCTCTGCGTTCTGTTAATTGATCTCACAGAGTTACATCTTTCCTTTCAAGAAGCCTTTCGCTAAGGCTGTTCATGTGGAATTGGCAAAGTGATATTTGGAAGCCGATAGAGCGCTATGGTGAAAAAGGAAATATCTTCCTTTCGAAACTGCAAAGAAGCTTTCTGAGAAACTGCTCTGTGTTCTGCTAATTCATCTCACAGAGTTACATCTTTCCCTTCAAGAAACCTTTCGCTAAGGCTGTTGTTGTGGAATTGGCAAAGTCATATTTGGAAGCCCATTGAGGGCTATGGTGAAAAAGGAAATATCTTCCGTTCAAAACTGGAAAGAAGCTTTCTGAGAAACTGCTCTGTGTTCTCTTAATTCATCTCACAGAGTTACATCTTTCCCTTCAAGAAGCCTTTCGCTAAGGCTCTTCTTGTGGAATTGGCAAAGTCATATTTGGAAGCCCATTGAGGGCTATGGTGAAAAAGGAAATATCTTCCGTTCAAAACTGGAAAGAAGCTTTCTGAGAAACTGCTCTGTGTTCTGTTAATTCATCTCACAGAGTTACATCTTTCCCTTCAAGAATCCTTTCGCTAAGGCTGTTCTTGTGGAATTGGCAAAGTGATATTTGGAAGCCCATAGAGGGCTATGGTGAAAAAGGTAATATCTTCCGTTCAAAACTGGAAAGAACCTTTCTGAGAAACTGCTCTGTGTTCTGTTAATTCATCTCACAGAGTTACATCTTTCCCTTCAAGAAGCCTTTCGCTAAGGCTGTTCTTGTGGAATTGGCAAAGTGATATTTGGAAGCCCTTAGAGGGCTAGGGTGAAAAAGGAAATATCTTCCGTTCAAAACTGGAAAGAAGCATTCTGAGAAAGTGCTCTGTGTTCTGTTAATTCATCTCACAGAGTTACATCTTTCCCTTCAAGAAGACTTTCGATAAGGCTGTTCTTGTGGAATTGGCAAAGGGATATTTGGAAGCCCATGGAGGGCTATGGTGAAAAAGGAAATATCTTCCGTTCAAAACTGGAAAGAAGCTTTCTGAGAAACTGCTCTGTGTTCTGTTAATTCATCTCACAGTGTTGCATCTTTCCCTTCAAGAAGCCTTTCGCTAAGGCTATTCTTGCGGAATTGCCAAAGGGATATTTGGAAGCCCATAGAGGGCTTTGGTGAAATAGGAAATATCTTCCATTCAAAACTGGAAAGAAGCTTTCTGAGAAACTGCTCTGTGTTCCGTTAGTTCATCTCACGGTGTTACATATTTCCCTTCAAGAAGCCTTTCGCTAAGGTTGTTCTTGTGGAATTGGCAAAGTGATATTTGGAAGCCCATAGAGGGCTATGGTGAAAAAGGAAATATCTTCCGTTCAAAACTGGAATGAAGCTTTCTGAGAAACTGCTCTGTGTTCTGTTAATTCATCTCACAGAGTTACATCTTTCCCTTCAAGAAGCCTTTCGCTAAGGCTGTTCTTGTGGAATTGGCGAAGGGATATTTGGAAGCCCATAGAGCGCTATGGTGAAAAAGGAAATATCTTCCGTTCAAAACTGGAAAGAAGCTTTCTGAGAAACTGCTCTGCGTTCTGTTAATTGATCTCACAGAGTTACATCTTTCCCTTCAAGAAGCCTTTCGCTAAGGCTGTTCTTGTGGAATTGGCCAAGTGATATTTGGAAGCGCATAGAGGGCTACGGTGAAAAAGGAAATATCTTCCGTTCAAAACTGGAAAGAAGCTTTCTGAGAAACTGCTCTGTGTTCTGTTAATTCATCTCACAGAGTTACATCTTTCCCTTCAAGAAGCCTTTCTCTAAGGCTGTTCTTGTGAAAATGACAAAGTGATATTTGGAAGCCCATAGAGGGCTATGGTGAAATTGGAAATATCTTCCGTTCAAAACTGGAAAGAATCCTTCTGAGAAACTGCTCTGTGTTCTGTTAATTCATCTCACAGAGTTACATCTTTCCCTTCAAGAAGCCTTTCGCTAAGGCTGTTCTTGTGGAATTGGCAAAGTGATATTTGGAAGCCCAGAGAAGGCTACGGTGAAAAAGGAAATATCTTCCGTTCAAAACTGGGAAGAAGCTTTCTGAGAAACTGCTCTGTGTTCTGTTAATTCATCTCACAGGGTTACATCTTTCCCTTCAAGAAGCCTTTCGCTAAGCCTGTTCTTGTGGAATTGGCAAAGTGATATTTGGAAGCCCATAGAGGGCTATGGTGAAAAAGGAAATATCATCCGTTCAAAAATGGAAAGAAGGTTTCTGAGAAACTGCTCTGTGTTCTGTTAATTCATCTCACAGAGTTACATCTTTCCCTTCAAGAAGCCTTTCGCTAAGGCTGTTCTTGTGGAATTGGCAAAGTGATATTTGTAAGCCCATTCAGGGCTATGGTGAAAAAGGAAATATCTTTCGTTCAAAACTGGAAAGAAGCTTTCTGAGAAACTGCTCTGTGTTCTGTTAATTCATCTCACAGAGGTACATCATTCCCTTCAAGAAGCCTTTCGCTAAGGATGTTCTTGTGGAATTGGCAAAGGGATATTTGGAAGCCCATGGAGGGCTATGGTTGATAAAGCAAATATCTTCCTTTCATAACTGGAAAGAAGCTTTCTGAGAAACTGCTCTGTGTTCTGTTAATTCATCTCACAGAGTTACATATTTCCCTTCAAGAAGCCTTTCCCTAAGGCTGTTCTTCTGGAATTGGCAAAGTGATATTTGGAAGCCCATAGAGGGCTATGGTGAAAAAGGAAATATCTTCCGTTCAAAAGTGGAAAGAAGCTTTCTGAGAAACTGCTCTGTGTTCTGTTAATTCATCTCACAGAGTTACATCATTCCCGTCAAGAAGCCTTTCGCTAAGGCTGTTCCTGTGGAATTGACAAAGTGATATTTGGAAGCCCATAGAGGGCTATGGTGAAAAAGGAAATATCTTCCGTTCAAAACTGGAAAGAAGCTTTCTGACAAACTGCTCTGTGTTCTGTTAATTCATCTCACAGAGCTACATCTTTCCCTTCAAGAAGCCTTTCGCTAAGGCTGTTCTTGTGGAATTGGCAAAGTGATATTTGGAAGCCCATAGAGGGCTATGGTGAAAAAGGAAATATCTTCCGTTCAAAACTGGAAAGAAGCTTTCTGAGAAACTGCTCTGTGTTCTGTTAATTCATCTCACAGAGTTACATCTTTCCCTTCAAGAAGTCTTTCGCTAAGGCTGTTCTTGTGGAATTGGCAAAGTGATATTTGGAAGCCCATAGAGGGCTATGGTGAAAAAGGAAATACCTTCCGTTCAAAACTGGAAAGAAGCTTTCTGAGAAACTGCTCTGTGTTCTGTTAATTCACCTCACAGACTTGCATCTTTCCCTTCAAGAAGCCTTTCGCTAAGGCTGTTCTTGTGGAATTGGCAAAGGGATATTTGGAAGCCCATGGAGGGCTATGGTTGAAAAAGCAAATACCTTCCTTTCATAACTGGAAAGAAGCTTTCTGAGAAACTGCTCTGTGTTCTGTTAATTCATCTCACAGAGTTACATATTTCCCTTCAAGAAGCCTTTCTCTAAGGCTGTTCTTGTGGAATTGGCAAAGTGATATTTCGAAGCCCATAGAGGGCTATGGTGAAAAAGGAAATACCTTCCGTTCAAAACTGGAAAGAAGCTTTCTGAGAAACTGCTCTGTGTTCTGTTAATTCATCTCACAGTGTTACATCTTTCCCTTCAAGAAGCCTTTCGCTAAGGCTGTTCTTGTGGAATTGGCAAAGTGATATTTGGAAGCCCATAGAGGGCTAGGGTGAAAAAGGAAATATCTTCCGTTCAAAACAGGAAAGAAGCTTTCTGAGAAACTGCTCTGTGTTCTGTTAATTCATCTCACAGAGATACATCGTTCCCTTCAAGAAGCCTTTCGCTAAGGCTGTTCTTGTGGAATTGGCAAAGTCATATTTGGAAGCCCATAGAGGGCTACGGTGAAAAAGGAAATATCTTCCGTTCAAAACTCGAAAGAAGCTTTCAGAGAAACTGCTCTGTGTTCTGTTAATTCTTCTCACAGAGTTACATCTTTCCCTTCAAGAAGCCTTTCGCTAAGGCTGTTCTTGTGGAATTGGCAAAGTGATATTTGGAAGCCCATAGAGGGCTATGGTGAAAAAGGAAATACCTTCCGTTCAAAACTGGAAAGAAGCTTTCTGAGAAACTGCTCTGTGTTCTGTTAATTCATCTCACAGAGTTGCATCTTTCCCTTCAAGAAGTCTTTCGCTAAGGCTATTCTTGCGGAATTGCCAAAGGGATATTTGGAAGCCCATAGAGGGCTTTGGTGAAATAGGAAATATCTTCCATTCAAAACTGGAAAGAAGCTTTCTGAGAAACTGCTCTGTGTTCTGTTAGTTCATCTCACGGTGTTACATATTTCCCTTCAAGGAGCCTTTCGCTAAGGTTGTTCTTGTGGAATTGGCAAAGTGATATTTGGAAGCCCATAGAGGGCTATGGTGAAAAAGGAAATATCTTCCGTTCAAAACTGGAATGAAGCTTTCTGAGAAACTGCTCTGTGTTCTGTTAATTCATCTCACAGAGTTACATCTTTCCCTTCAAGAAGCCTTTCGCTAAGGCTGTTCTTGTGGAATTGGCGAAGGGATATTTGGAAGCCCATAGAGCGCTATGGTGAAAAAGGAAATATCTTCCGTTCAAAACTGGAAAGAAGCTTTCTGAGAAACTGCTCTGCGTTCTGTTAATTGATCTCACAGAGTTACATGTTTCCCTTCAAGAAGCCTTTCGCTAAGGCTGTTCTTGTGGAATTGGCAAAGTGATATTTGGAAGCGCATAGCGGGCTACGGTGAAAAAGGAAATATCTTCCGTTCAAAACTGGAAAGAAGCTTTCTGAGAAACTGCTCTGTGTTCTGTTAATTCATCTCACAGAGTTACATCTTTCCCTTCAAGAAGCCTTTCTCTAAGGCTGTTCTTGTGAAAATGACAAAGTGATATTTGGAAGCCCATAGAGGGCTATGGTGAAATTGGAAATATCTTCCGTTCAAAACTGGAAAGAATCCTTCTGAGAAACTGCTCTGTGTTCTGTTAATTCATCTCACAGAGTTACATCTTTCCCTTCAAGAAGCCTTTCGCTAAGGCTGTTCTTGTGTAATTGGCAAAGTGATATTTGGAAGCCCATAGAAGGCTACGGTGAAAAAGGAAATATCTTCCGTTCAAAACTGGGAAGAAGCTTTCTGAGAAACTGCTCTGTGTTCTGTTAATTCATCTCACAGGGTTACATCTTTCCCTTCAAGAAGCCTTTCGCTAAGCCTGTTCTTGTGGAATTGGCAAAGTGATATTTGGAAGCCCATAGAGGGCTATGGTGAAAAAGGAAATATCATCCGTTCAAAAATGGAAAGAAGGTTTCTGAGAAACTGCTCTGTGTTCTGTTAATTCATCTCACAGAGTTACATCTTTCCCTTCAAGAAGCCTTTCGCTAAGGCTGTTCTTGTGGAATTGGCAAAGTGATATTTGTAAGCCCATTGAGGGCTATGGTGATAAAGGAAATATCTTCCGTTCAAAACTGGAAAGAAGCTTTCTGAGAAACTGCTCTGTGTTCTGTTAATTCATCTCACAGAGGTACATCATTCCCTTCAAGAAGCCTTTCGCTAAGGCTGTTCTTGTGGAATTGGCAAAGGGATATTTGGAAGCCCATGGAGGGCTATGGTTGATAAAGCAAATATCTTCCTTTCATAACTGGAAAGAAGCTTTCTGAGAAACTGCTCTGTGTTCTGTTAATTCATCTCACAGAGTTACATATTTCCCTTCAGGAAGCCTTTCGCTAAGGCTGTTCTTCTGGAATTGGCAAAGTGATATTTGGAAGCCCATAGAGGGCTATGGTGAAAAAGGAAATATCTTCCGTTCAAAAGTGGAAAGAAGCTTTCTGAGAAACTGCTCTCTGTTCTCTTTATTCATCTCACAGAGTTACATCTTTCCCGTCAAGAAGCCTTTCGCTAAGGCTGTTCTTGTGGGATTGGCAAAGTGATATTTGGAAGCCCATAGAGGGCTATGGTGAAAAAGGAAATATCTTCCGTTCAAAACTGGAAAGAAGCTTTCTGAGAAACTGCTCTGTGTTCTGTTAATTCATCTCACAGAGTTACATCTTTCCCTTCAAGAAGTCTTTCGCTAAGGCTGTTCTTGTGGAATTGGCAAAGTGATATTTGGAAGCCCATAGAGGGCTATGGTGAAAAAGGAAATACCTTCCGTTCAAAACTGGAAAGAAGCTTTCTGAGAAACTGCTCTGTGTTCTGTTAATTCACCTCACAGACTTGCATCTTTCCCTTCAAGAAGCCTTTCGCTAAGGCTGTTCTTGTGGAATTGGCAAAGGGATATTTGGAAGCCCATGGAGGGCTATGGTTGATAAAGCAAATACCTTCCTTTCATAACTGGAAAGAAGCTTTCTGAGAAACTGCTCTGTGTTCTGTTAATTCATCTCACAGAGTCACATATTTCCCTTCAAGAAGCCTTTCTCTAAGGCTGTTCTTGTGGAATTGGCAAAGTGATATTTCGAAGCCCATAGAGGGCTATGGTGAAAAAGGAAATACCTTCCGTTCAAAACTGGAAAGAAGCTTTCTGAGAAACTGCTCTGTGTCCTGTTAATTCATCTCACAGTGTTACATCTTTCCCTTCAAGAAGCCTTTCGCTAAGGCTGTTCTTGTGGAATTGGCAAAGTGATATTTGGAAGCCCATAGAGGGCTAGGGTGAAAAAGGAAATATCTTCCGTTCAAAACAGGAAAGAAGCTTTCTGAGAAACTGCTCTGTGTTCTGCTAATTCATCTCACAGAGTTACATCTTTCCCTTCAAGAAACCTTTCGCTAAGGCTGTTCTTGTGGAATTGGCAAAGTCATATTTGGAAGCCCATTGAGGGCTATGGTGAAAAAGGAAATATCTTCTGTTCAAAACTGGAAAGAAGCTTTCTGAGAAACTGCTCTGTGTTCTCTTAATTCATCTCACAGAGTTACATCTTTCCCTTCAAGAAGCCTTTCGCTAAGGCTGTTCTTGTGGAATTGGCAAAGTCATATTTGGAAGCCCATTGAGGGCTATGGTGAAAAAGGAAATATCTTCCGTTCAAAACTGGAAAGAAGCTTTCTGAGAAACTGCTCTGTGTTCTGTTAATTCATCTCACAGAGTTGCATCTTTCCCTTCAAGAAGCCTTTCGCTAAGGCTATTCTTGCGGAATTGCCAAAGGGATATTTGGAAGCCCATAGAGGGCTTTGGTGAAATAGGAAATATCTTCCATTCAAAACTGGAAAGAAGCTTTCTGAGAAACTGCTCTGCGTTCTGTTAATTGATCTCACAGAGTTACATCTTTCCTTTCAAGAAGCCTTTCGCTAAGGCTGTTCATGTGGAATTGGCAAAGTGATATTTGGAAGCCGATAGAGCGCTATGGTGAAAAAGGAAATATCTTCCTTTCGAAACTGCAAAGAAGCTTTCTGAGAAACTGCTCTGTGTTCTGCTAATTCATCTCACAGAGTTACATCTTTCCCTTCAAGAAACCTTTCGCTAAGGCTGTTGTTGTGGAATTGGCAAAGTCATATTTGGAAGCCCATTGAGGGCTATGGTGAAAAAGGAAATATCTTCCGTTCAAAACTGGAAAGAAGCTTTCTGAGAAACTGCTCTGTGTTCTCTTAATTCATCTCACAGAGTTACATCTTTCCCTTCAAGAAGCCTTTCGCTAAGG
This sequence comes from Chlorocebus sabaeus, assembly GCF_047675955.1. Lineage (NCBI taxonomy): Eukaryota > Metazoa > Chordata > Mammalia > Primates > Cercopithecidae > Chlorocebus > Chlorocebus sabaeus. The sequence continues at coordinate 412,474 of NW_027327540.1, read as the reverse complement.
CTCTTCTTGTGGAATTGGCAAAGTCATATTTGGAAGCCCATTGAGGGCTATGGTGAAAAAGGAAATATCTTCCGTTCAAAACTGGAAAGAAGCTTTCTGAGAAACTGCTCTGTGTTCTGTTAATTCATCTCACAGAGTTACATCTTTCCCTTCAAGAATCCTTTCGCTAAGGCTGTTCTTGTGGAATTGGCAAAGTGATATTTGGAAGCCCATAGAGGGCTATGGTGAAAAAGGTAATATCTTCCGTTCAAAACTGGAAAGAACCTTTCTGAGAAACTGCTCTGTGTTCTGTTAATTCATCTCACAGAGTTACATCTTTCCCTTCAAGAAGCCTTTCGCTAAGGCTGTTCTTGTGGAATTGGCAAAGTGATATTTGGAAGCCCTTAGAGGGCTAGGGTGAAAAAGGAAATATCTTCCGTTCAAAACTGGAAAGAAGCATTCTGAGAAAGTGCTCTGTGTTCTGTTAATTCATCTCACAGAGTTACATCTTTCCCTTCAAGAAGACTTTCGATAAGGCTGTTCTTGTGGAATTGGCAAAGGGATATTTGGAAGCCCATGGAGGGCTATGGTGAAAAAGGAAATATCTTCCGTTCAAAACTGGAAAGAAGCTTTCTGAGAAACTGCTCTGTGTTCTGTTAATTCATACAACAGAGCTACATCTTTCCCTTCAAGAAGTCTTTCGCTAAGGCTGTTCTTGTGGAATTGGCAAAGTGATATTTGGAAGCCCATAGAGGGCTATGGTGAAAAAGGAAATATCTTCCGTTCAAAACTGGAAAGAAACTTTCTGAGAAACTGCTCTGTGATCTGTTAATTCGTCTCACACAGTTACACCTTTCCCTTCAAGAAGCCTTTCGCTAAGGCTGTTATTGTGGAATTGGCAAAGTGATATTTGGAAGCCCAGAGAAGGCTATGGTGAAAAAGGAAATATCTTCCGTTGAAAACTGGAAAGAAGCTTTCTGAGAAACTGCTCTGTGTTCTGTTAATTCATCTCACAGTGTTACATCTTTCCCTTCAAGAAGCCTTTCGCTAAGGCTGTTCTTGTGGAATTGGCAAAGTCATATTTGGAAGCCCTTTGAGGGCTATGGTGAAAAAGGAAATATCTTCCGTTCAATACTGGAAAGAAGCTTTCTGAGAAACTGCTCTGTGTTCTGTTAATTCATCTCACAGAGTTACATCTTTCCCTTCAAGAAGCCTTTCGCTAAGGCTGTTCTTGTGGAACTGGCAAAGTGATATTTGGAAGCCCATAGAGGGCTATGGTGAAAAAGGAAATATCTTTCGTTCAAAACTGGAAAGAACCTTTCTGAGAAACTGCTCTGTGTTCTGTTAATTCTTCTCACAGAGTTACATCTTTCCCTTCAAGAAGCCTTTCGCTAAGGCTGTTCTTGTGGAATTGGCAAAGTGATATTTGGAAGCCCATAGAGGGCTATGGTGAAAAAGGAAATACCTTCCGTTCAAAACTGGAAAGAAGCTTTCTGAGAAACTGCTCTGTGTTCTGTTAATTCATCTCACAGAGTTGCATCTTTCCCTTGAAGAAGCCTTTCGCTAAGGCTATTCTTGCGGAATTGCCAAAGGGATATTTGGAAGCCCACAGAGGGCTTTGGTGAAATAGGAAATATCTTCCATTCAAAACTGGAAAGAAGCTTTCTGATAAACTGCTCTGTGTTCTGTTAGTTCATCTCACGGTGTTACATATTTCCCTTCAAGAAGCCTTTCGCTAAGGTTGTTCTTGTGGAATTGGCAAAGTGATATTTGGAAGCCCATAGAGGGCTATGGTGAAAAAGGAAATATCTTCCGTTCAAAACTGGAATGAAGCTTTCTGAGAAACTGCTCTGTGTTCTGTTAATTCATCTCACAGAGTTACATCTTTCCCTTCAAGAAGCCTTTCGCTAAGGCTGTTCTTGTGGAATTGGCAAAGTCATATTTGGAAGCCCATTGAGGGCTATGGTGAAAAAGGAAATATCTTCCGTTCAAAACTGGAAAGAAGCTTTCTGAGAAACTGCTCTGTGTTCTGTTAATTCATCTCACAGAGTTGCATCTTTCCCTTCAAGAAGCCTTTCGCTAAGGCTATTCTTGCGGAATTGCCAAAGGGATATTTGGAAGCCCATAGAGGGCTTTGGTGAAATAGGAAATATCTTCCATTCAAAACTGGAAAGAAGCTTTCTGAGAAACTGCTCTGTGTTCTGTTAGTTCATCTCACGGTGTTCCATATTTCCCTTCAAGAAGCCTTTCGCTAAGGTTGTTCTTGTGGAATTGGCAAAGTGATATTTGGAAGCCCATAGAGGGCTATGGTGGAAAAGGAAATATCTTCCGTTCAAAACTGGAATGAAGCTTTCTGAGAAACTGCTCTGTGTTCTGTTAATTCATCTCACAGAGTTACATCTTTCCCTTCAAGATGCCTTTCGCTAAGGCTGTTCTTGTGGAATTGGCGAAGGGATATTTGGAAGCCCATAGAGCGCTATGGTGAAAAAGGAAATATCTTCCGTTCAAAACTGGAAAGAAGCTTTCTGAGAAACTGCTCTGCGTTCTGTTAATTGATCTCACAGAGTTACATCTTTCCTTTCAAGAAGCCTTTCGCTAAGGCTGTTCATGTGGAATTGGCAAAGTGATATTTGGAAGCCCATAGAGCGCTATGGTGAAAAAGGAAATATCTTCCTTTCGAAACTGCAAAGAAGCTTTCTGAGAAACTGCTCTGTGTTCTGCTAATTCATCTCACAGAGTTACATCTTTCCCTTCAAGAAACCTTTCGCTAAGGCTGTTGTTGTGGAATAGGCAAAGTCATATTTGGAAGCCCATTGAGGGCTATGGTGAAAAAGGAAATATCTTCTGTTCAAAACTGGAAAGAAGCTTTCTGAGAAACTGCTCTGTGTTCTCTTAATTCATCTCACAGAGTTACATCTTTCCCTTCAAGAAGCCTTTCGCTAAGGCTGTTCTTGTGGAATTGGCAAAGTCATATTTGGAAGCCCATTGAGGGCTATGGTGAAAAAGGAAATATCTTCCGTTCAAAACTGGAAAGAAGCTTTCTGAGAAACTGCTCTGTGTTCTGTTAATTCATCTCACAGAGTTACATCTTTCCCTTCAAGAAGCCTTTCGCTAAGGCTGTTCTTGTGGAATTGGCAAAGTGATATTTGGAAGCCCATAGAGGGCTATGGTGAAAAAGGTAATATCTTCCGTTCAAAACTGGAAAGAACCTTTCTGAGAAACTGCTCTGTGTTCTGTTAATTCATCTCACAGAGTTACATCTTTCCCTTCAAGAAGCCTTTCGCTAAGGCTGTTCTTGTGGAATTGGCAAAGTGATATTTGGAAGCCCTTAGAGGGCTAGGGTGAAAAAGGAAATATCTTCCGTTCAAAACTGGAAAGAAGCATTCTGAGAAAGTGCTCTGTGTTCTGTTAATTCATCTCACAGAGTTACATCTTTCCCTTCAAGAAGACTTTCGATAAGGCTGTTCTTGTGGAATTGGCAAAGGGATATTTGGAAGCCCATGGAGGGCTATGGTGAAAAAGGAAATATCTTCCGTTCAAAACTGGAAAGAAGCTTTCTGAGAAACTGCTCTGTGTTCTGTTAATTCATACAACAGAGCTACATCTTTCCCTTCAAGAAGTCTTTCGCTAAGGCTGTTCTTGTGGAATTGGCAAAGTGATATTTGGAAGCCCATAGAGGGCTATGGTGAAAAAGGAAATATCTTCCGTTCAAAACTGGAAAGAAACTTTCTGAGAAACTGCTCTGTGATCTGTTAATTCGTCTCACACAGTTACACCTTTCCCTTCAAGAAGCCTTTCGCTAAGGCTGTTCTTGTGGAATTGGCAAAGTGATATTTGGAAGCCCATAGAGGGCTTTTGTGAAAAAGGAAATATCTTCCTTTCGAAACTGCAAAGAAGCTTTCTGAGAAACTGCTCTGTGTTCTGCTAATTCATCTCACAGAGTTACATCTTTCCCTTCAAGAAACCTTTCGCTAAGGCTGTTGTTGTGGAATTGGCAAAGTCATATTTGGAAGCCCATTGAGGGCTATGGTGAAAAAGGAAATATCTTCCGTTCAAAACTGGAAAGAAGCTTTCTGAGAAACTGCTCTGTGTTCTCTTAATTCATCTCACAGAGTTACATCTTTCCCTTCAAGAAGCCTTTCGCTAAGGCTCTTCTTGTGGAATTGGCAAAGTCATATTTGGAAGCCCATTGAGGGCTATGGTGAAAAAGGAAATATCTTCCGTTCAAAACTGGAAAGAAGCTTTCTGAGAAACTGCTCTGTGTTCTGTTAATTCATCTCACAGAGTTACATCTTTCCCTTCAAGAATCCTTTCGCTAAGGCTGTTCTTGTGGAATTGGCAAAGTGATATTTGGAAGCCCTTAGAGGGCTAGGGTGAAAAAGGAAATATCTTCCGTTCAAAACTGGAAAGAAGCATTCTGAGAAAGTGCTCTGTGTTCTGTTAATTCATCTCACAGAGTTACATCTTTCCCTTCAAGAAGACTTTCGATAAGGCTGTTCTTGTGGAATTGGCAAAGGGATATTTGGAAGCCCATGGAGGGCTATGGTGAAAAAGGAAATATCTTCCGTTCAAAACTGGAAAGAAGCTTTCTGAGAAACTGCTCTGTGTTCTGTTAATTCATACAACAGAGCTACATCTTTCCCTTCAAGAAGTCTTTCGCTAAGGCTGTTCTTGTGGAATTGGCAAAGTGATATTTGGAAGCCCATAGAGGGCTATGGTGAAAAAGGAAATATCTTCCGTTCAAAACTGGAAAGAAACTTTCTGAGAAACTGCTCTGTGATCTGTTAATTCGTCTCACACAGTTACACCTTTCCCTTCAAGAAGCCTTTCGCTAAGGCTGTTATTGTGGAATTGGCAAAGTGATATTTGGAAGCCCAGAGAAGGCTATGGTGAAAAAGGAAATATCTTCCGTTGAAAACTGGAAAGAAGCTTTCTGAGAAACTGCTCTGTGTTCTGTTAATTCATCTCACAGTGTTACATCTTTCCCTTCAAGAAGCCTTTCGCTAAGGCTGTTCTTGTGGAATTGGCAAAGTCATATTTGGAAGCCCTTTGAGGGCTATGGTGAAAAAGGAAATATCTTCCGTTCAATACTGGAAAGAAGCTTTCTGAGAAACTGCTCTGTGTTCTGTTAATTCATCTCACAGAGTTACATCTTTCCCTTCAAGAAGCATTTCGCTAAGGCTGTTGTTGTGGAATTGGCAAAGTCATATTTGGAAGCCCATTGAGGGCTATGGTGAAAAAGGAAATATCTTCCGTTCAAAACTGGAAAGAAGCTTTCTGAGAAACTGCTCTGTGTTCTGTTAATTCATCTCACAGAGATACATCTTTCCCTTCAAGAAGCCTTTCGCTAAGGCTGTTCTTGTGGAACTGGCAAAGTGATATTTGGAAGCCCATAGAGGGCTATGGTGAAAAAGGAAATATCTTTCGTTCAAAACTGGAAAGAACCTTTCTGAGAAACTGCTCTGTGTTCTGTTAATTCTTCTCACAGAGTTACATCTTTCCCTTCAAGAAGCCTTTCGCTAAGGCTGTTCTTGTGGAATTGGCAAAGTGATATTTGTAAGCCCATTGAGGGCTATGGTGATAAAGGAAATATCTTCCGTTCAAAACTGGAAAGAAGCTTTCTGAGAAACTGCTCTGTGTTCTGTTAATTCATCTCACAGAGGTACATCATTCCCTTCAAGAAGCCTTTCGCTAAGGCTGTTCTTGTGGAATTGGCAAAGGGATATTTGGAAGCCCATGGAGGGCTATGGTTGATAAAGCAAATATCTTCCTTTCATAACTGGAAAGAAGCTTTCTGAGAAACTGCTCTGTGTTCTGTTAATTCATCTCACAGAGTTACATATTTCCCTTCAAGAAGCCTTTCGCTAAGGCTGTTCTTCTGGAATTGGCAAAGTGATATTTGGAAGCCCATAGAGGGCTATGGTGAAAAAGGAAATATCTTCCGTTCAAAAGTGGAAAGAAGCTTTCTGAGAAACTGCTCTCTGTTCTCTTTATTCATCTCACAGAGTTACATCTTTCCCGTCAAGACGCCTTTCGCTAAGGCTGTTCTTGCGGGATTGGCAAAGTGATATTTGGAAGCCCATAGAGGGCTATGGTGAAAAAGGAAATATCTTCCGTTCAAAACTGGAAAGAAGCTTTCTGAGAAACTGCTCTGTGTTCTGTTAATTCATCTCACAGAGTTACATCTTTCCCTTCAAGAAGTCTTTCGCTAAGGCTGTTCTTGTGGAATTGGCAAAGTGATATTTGGAAGCCCATAGAGGGCTATGGTGAAAAAGGAAATACCTTCCGTTCAAAACTGGAAAGAAACTTTCTGAGAAACTGCTCTGTGTTCTGTTAATTCACCTCACAGACTTGCATCTTTCCCTTCAAGAAGCCTTTCGCTAAGGCTGTTCTTGTGGAATTGGCAAAGGGATATTTGGAAGCCCATGGAGGGCTATGGTTGATAAAGCAAATACCTTCCTTTCATAACTGGAAAGAAGCTTTCTGAGAAACTGCTCTGTGTTCTGTTAATTCATCTCACAGAGTCACATATTTCCCTTCAAGAAGCCTTTCTCTAAGGCTGTTCTTGTGGAATTGGCAAAGTGATATTTCGAAGCCCATAGAGGGCTATGGTGAAAAAGGAAATACCTTCCGTTCAAAACTGGAAAGAAGCTTTCTGAGAAACTGCTCTGTGTCCTGTTAATTCATCTCACAGTGTTACATCTTTCCCTTCAAGAAGCCTTTCGCTAAGGCTGTTCTTGTGGAATTGGCAAAGTGATATTTGGAAGCCCATAGAGGGCTAGGGTGAAAAAGGAAATATCTTCCGTTCAAAACAGGAAAGAAGCTTTCTGAGAAACTGCTCTGTGTTCTGTTAATTCATCTCACAGAGATACATCTTTTCCTTCAAGAAGCCTTTCGCTAAGGCTGTTCTTGTGGAATTGGCAAAGTCATATTTGGAAGCCCTTTGAGGGCTATGGTGAAAAAGGAAATATCTTCCGTTCAATACTGGAAAGAAGCTTTCTGAGAAACTGCTCTGTGTTCTGTTAATTCATCTCACAGAGTTACATCTTTCCCTTCAAGAAGCATTTCGCTAAGGCTGTTGTTGTGGAATTGGCAAAGTCATATTTGGAAGCCCATTGAGGGCTATGGTGAAAAAGGAAATATCTTCCGTTCAAAACTGGAAAGAAGCTTTCTGAGAAACTGCTCTGTGTTCTGTTAATTCATCTCACAGAGTTACATCTTTCCCTTCAAGAAGCCTTTCGCTAAGGCTGTTCTTGTGGAACTGGCAAAGTGATATTTGGAAGCCCATAGAGGGCTATGGTGAAAAAGGAAATATCTTTCGTTCAAAACTGGAAAGAAGCTTTCTGAGAAACTGCTCTGTGTTCTGTTAATTCTTCTCACAGAGTTACATCTTTCCCTTCAAGAAGCCTTTCGCTAAGGCTGTTCTTGTGGAATTGGCAAAGTGATATTTGGAAGCCCATAGAGGGCTATGGTGAAAAAGGAAATACCTTCCGTTCAAAACTGGAAAGAAGCTTTCTGAGAAACTGCTCTGTGTTCTGTTAATTCATCTCACAGAGTTGCATCTTTCCCTTGAAGAAGCCTTTCGCTAAGGCTATTCTTGCGGAATTGCTAAAGGGATATTTGGAAGCCCATAGAGGGCTTTGGTGAAATAGGAAATATCTTCCATTCAAAACTGGAAAGAAGCTTTCTGAGAAACTGCTCTGTGTTCTGTTAGTTCATCTCACGGTGTTACATATTTCCCTTCAAGAAGCCTTTCGCTAAGGTTGTTCTTGTGGAATTGGCAAAGTGATATTTGGAAGCCCATAGAGCGCTATGGTGGAAAAGGAAATATCTTCCGTTCAAAACTGGAATGAAGCTTTCTGAGAAACTGCTCTGTGTTCTGTTAATTCATCTCACAGAGTTACATCTTTCCCTTCAAGAAGCCTTTCGCTAAGGCTGTTCTTGTGGAATTGGCGAAGGGATATTTGGAAGCCCATAGAGCGCTATGGTGAAAAAGGAAATATCTTCCGTTCAAAACTGGAAAGAAGCTTTCTGAGAAACTGCTCTGCGTTCTGTTAATTGATCTCACAGAGTTACATCTTTCCTTTCAAGAAGCCTTTCGCTAAGGCTGTTCATGTGGAATTGGCAAAGTGATATTTGGAAGCCCATAGAGCGCTATGGTGAAAAAGGAAATATCTTCCTTTCGAAACTGCAAAGAAGCTTTCTGAGAAACTGCTCTGTGTTCTGCTAATTCATCTCACAGAGTTACATCTTTCCCTTCAAGAAACCTTTCGCTAAGGCTGTTGTTGTGGAATAGGCAAAGTCATATTTGGAAGCCCATTGAGGGCTATGGTGAAAAAGGAAATATCTTCTGTTCAAAACTGGAAAGAAGCTTTCTGAGAAACTGCTCTGTGTTCTCTTAATTCATCTCACAGAGTTACATCTTTCCCTTCAAGAAGCCTTTCGCTAAGGCTGTTCTTGTGGAATTGGCAAAGTCATATTTGGAAGCCCATTGAGGGCTATGGTGAAAAAGGAAATATCTTCCGTTCAAAACTGGAAAGAAGCTTTCTGAGAAACTGCTCTGTGTTCTGTTAATTCATCTCACAGAGTTACATCTTTCCCTTCAAGAAGCCTTTCGCTAAGGCTGTTCTTGTGGAATTGGCAAAGTGATATTTGGAAGCCCATAGAGGGCTATGGTGAAAAAGGTAATATCTTCCGTTCAAAACTGGAAAGAACCTTTCTGAGAAACTGCTCTGTGTTCTGTTAATTCATCTCACAGAGTTACATCTTTCCCTTCAAGAAGCCTTTCGCTAAGGCTGTTCTTGTGGAATTGGCAAAGTGATATTTGGAAGCCCTTAGAGGGCTAGGGTGAAAAAGGAAATATCTTCCGTTCAAAACTGGAAAGAAGCATTCTGAGAAAGTGCTCTGTGTTCTGTTAATTCATCTCACAGAGTTACATCTTTCCCTTCAAGAAGACTTTCGATAAGGCTGTTCTTGTGGAATTGGCAAAGGGATATTTGGAAGCCCATGGAGGGCTATGGTGAAAAAGGAAATATCTTCCGTTCAAAACTGGAAAGAAGCTTTCTGAGAAACTGCTCTGTGTTCTGTTAATTCATACAACAGAGCTACATCTTTCCCTTCAAGAAGTCTTTCGCTAAGGCTGTTCTTGTGGAATTGGCAAAGTGATATTTGGAAGCCCATAGAGGGCTATGGTGAAAAAGGAAATATCTTCCGTTCAAAACTGGAAAGAAACTTTCTGAGAAACTGCTCTGTGATCTGTTAATTCGTCTCACACAGTTACACCTTTCCCTTCAAGAAGCCTTTCGCTAAGGCTGTTCTTGTGGAATTGGCAAAGTGATATTTGGAAGCCCATAGAGGGCTTTTGTGAAAAAGGAAATATCTTCCTTTCGAAACTGCAAAGAAGCTTTCTGAGAAACTGCTCTGTGTTCTGCTAATTCATCTCACAGAGTTACATCTTTCCCTTCAAGAAACCTTTCGCTAAGGCTGTTGTTGTGGAATTGGCAAAGTCATATTTGGAAGCCCATTGAGGGCTATGGTGAAAAAGGAAATATCTTCCGTTCAAAACTGGAAAGAAGCTTTCTGAGAAACTGCTCTGTGTTCTCTTAATTCATCTCACAGAGTTACATCTTTCCCTTCAAGAAGCCTTTCGCTAAGGCTGTTCTTGTGGAATTGGCAAAGGGATATTTGGAAGCCCATGGAGGGCTATGGTGAAAAAGGAAATATCTTCCGTTCAAAACTGGAAAGAAGCTTTCTGAGAAACTGCTCTGTGTTCTGTTAATTCATACAACAGAGCTACATCTTTCCCTTCAAGAAGTCTTTCGCTAAGGCTGTTCTTGTGGAATTGGCAAAGTGATATTTGGAAGCCCATAGAGGGCTATGGTGAAAAAGGAAATATCTTCCGTTCAAAACTGGAAAGAAACTTTCTGAGAAACTGCTCTGTGATCTGTTAATTCGTCTCACACAGTTACACCTTTCCCTTCAAGAAGCCTTTCGCTAAGGCTGTTATTGTGGAATTGGCAAAGTGATATTTGGAAGCCCAGAGAAGGCTATGGTGAAAAAGGAAATATCTTCCGTTGAAAACTGGAAAGAAGCTTTCTGAGAAACTGCTCTGTGTTCTGTTAATTCATCTCACAGTGTTACATCTTTCCCTTCAAGAAGCCTTTCGCTAAGGCTGTTCTTGTGGAATTGGCAAAGTCATATTTGGAAGCCCTTTGAGGGCTATGGTGAAAAAGGAAATATCTTCCGTTCAATACTGGAAAGAAGCTTTCTGAGAAACTGCTCTGTGTTCTGTTAATTCATCTCACAGAGTTACATGTTTCCCTTCAAGAAGCATTTCGCTAAGGCTGTTGTTGTGGAATTGGCAAAGTCATATTTGGAAGCCCATTGAGGGCTATGGTGAAAAAGGAAATATCTTCCGTTCAAAACTGGAAAGAAGCTTTCTGAGAAACTGCTCTGTGTTCTGTTAATTCATCTCACAGAGATACATCTTTCCCTTCAAGAAGCCTTTCGCTAAGGCTGTTCTTGTGGAACTGGCAAAGTGATATTTGGAAGCCCATAGAGGGCTATGGTGAAAAAGGAAATATCTTTCGTTCAAAACTGGAAAGAAGCTTTCTGAGAAACTGCTCTTTGTTCTGTTAATTCATCTCACAGAGTTGCATCTTTCCCTTGAAGAAGCCTTTCGCTAAGGCTATTCTTGCGGAATTGCCAAAGGGATATTTGGAAGCCCATAGAGGGCTTTGGTGAAATAGGAAATATCTTCCATTGAAAACTGGAAAGAAGCTTTCTGATAAACTGCTCTGTGTTCTGTTAGTTCATCTCACGGTGTTACATATTTCCCTTCAAGAAGCCTTTCGCTAAGGTTGTTCTTGTGGAATTGGCAAAGTGATATTTGGAAGCCCATAGAGGGCTATGGTGAAAAAGGAAATATCTTCCGTTCAAAACTGGAATGAAGCTTTCTGAGAAACTGCTCTGTGTTCTGTTAATTCATCTCACAGAGTTACATCTTTCCCTTCAAGAAGCCTTTCGCTAAGGCTGTTCTTGTGGAATTGGCGAAGGGATATTTGGAAGCCCATAGAGCGCTATGGTGAAAAAGGAAATATCTTCCGTTCAAAACTGGAAAGAAGCTTTCTGAGAAACTGCTCTGCGTTCTGTTAATTGATCTCACAGAGTTACATCTTTCCCTTCAAGAAGCCTTTCGATAAGGCTGTTCATGTGGAATTGGCAAAGTGATATTTGGAAGCCCATAGAGCGCTATGGTGAAAAAGGAAATATCTTCCTTTCGAAACTGCAAAGAAGCTTTCTGAGAAACTGCTCTGTGTTCTGCTAATTCATCTCACAGAGTTACATCTTTCCCTTCAAGAAACCTTTCGCTAAGGCTGTTCTTGTGGAATTGGCAAAGTCATATTTGGAAGCCCATTGAGGGCTATGGTGAAAAAGGAAATATCTTCTGTTCAAAACTGGAAAGAAGCTTTCTGAGAAACTGCTCTGTGTTCTCTTAATTCATCTCACAGAGTTACATCTTTCCCTTCAAGAAGCCTTTCGCTAAGGCTGTTCTTGTGGAATTGGCAAAGTCATATTTGGAAGCCCATTGAGGGCTATGGTGAAAAAGGAAATATCTTCCGTTCAAAACTGGAAAGAAGCTTTCTGAGAAACTGCTCTGTGTTCTGTTAATTCATCTCACAGAGTTGCATCTTTCCCTTCAAGAAGCCTTTCGCTAAGGCTATTCTTGCGGAATTGCCAAAGGGATATTTGGAAGCCCATAGAGGGCTTTGTTGAAATAGGAAATATCTTCCATTCAAAACTGGAAAGAAGCTTTCTGAGAAACTGCTCTGTGTTCTGTTAGTTCATCTCACGGTGTTCCATATTTCCCTTCAAGAAGCCTTTCGCTAAGGTTGTTCTTGTGGAATTGGCAAAGTGATATTTGGAAGCCCATAGAGGGCTATGGTGGAAAAGGAAATATCTTCCGTTCAAAACTGGAATGAAGCTTTCTGAGAAACTGCTCTGTGTTCTGTTAATTCATCTCACAGAGTTACATCTTTCCCTTCAAGATGCCTTTCGCTAAGGCTGTTCTTGTGGAATTGGCAAAGGGATATTTGGAAGCCCATGGAGGGCTATGGTGAAAAAGGAAATATCTTCCGTTCAAAACTGGAAAGAAGCTTTCTGAGAAACTGCTCTGTGTTCTGTTAATTCATACAACAGAGCTACATCTTTCCCTTCAAGAAGTCTTTCGCTAAGGCTGTTCTTGTGGAATTGGCAAAGTGATATTTGGAAGCCCATAGAGGGCTATGGTGAAAAAGGAAATATCTTCCGTTCAAAACTGGAAAGAAACTTTCTGAGAAACTGCTCTGTGATCTGTTAATTCGTCTCACACAGTTACACCTTTCCCTTCAAGAAGCCTTTCGCTAAGGCTGTTCTTGTGGAATTGGCAAAGTGATATTTGGAAGCCCATAGAGGGCTTTTGTGAAAAAGGAAATATCTTCCGTTCAAAACTGGAAAGAAGCTTTCTGAGAAACTGCTCTGTGTTCTGTTAATTCATCTCACAGAGTTACATCTTTCCCTTCAAGAAGCCTTTCGCTAAGGCTGTTGTTGTGGAATTGGCAAAGGGATATTTGGAAGCCCATAGAGCGCTATGGTGAAAAAGGAAATGTCTTCCGTTCAAAACTGGAAAGAAGCTTTCTGAGAAACTGCTCTGTGTGTCTGTTAATTCATCTCACAGAGTTACATCTTTCCCTTCAAGAAGCCTTTCGCTAAGGCTGTTCTTGTGGAATTGGCAAAGTGATATTTGGAAGTCCATAGAGGGCTATGGTGAAAAAGGAAATATCTTCCGTTCGAAACTGCAAAGAAGCTTTCTGAGAAAGTGCTCTGTGTTCTGCTAATTCATCTCACAGAGTTACATCTTTCCCTTCAAGAAGCCTTTCGCTAAGGCTGTTCTTGTGGAATTGGCAAAGTCATATTTGGAAGCCCTTTGAGGGCTATGGTGAAAAAGGAAATATCTTCCGTTCAAAACTGGAAAGAAGCTTTCTGACAAACTGCTCTGTGTTCTGTTAATTCATCTCACAGAGTTACATCTTTCCCTTCAAGAAGCCTTTCGCTAAGGCTGTTCTTGTGGAATTGGCAAAGTGATATTTGGAAGCCCATAGAGGGCTATGGTGAAAAAGGAAATTTCTTCCGTTCAAAACTGGAAAGAAGCTTTCTGAGAAACTGCTCTGTGTTCTGTTAATTCATCTCACAGAGTTACATCTTTCCCTTCAAGAATCATTTCGCTAAGGCTGTTCTTGTGGAATTGGCGAAGGGATATTTGGAAGCCCATAGAGCGCTATGGTGAAAAAGGAAATACCTTCCGTTCAAAACTGGAAAGAAGCTTTCTGAGAAACTGCTCTGCGTTCTGTTAATTGATCTCACAGAGTTACATCTTTCCCTTCAAGAAGCCTTTCGCTAAGGCTGTTCATGTGGAATTGGCAAAGTGATATTTGGAAGCCCATAGAGCGCTATGGTGAAAAAGGAAATATCTTCCGTTCGAAACTGCAAAGAAGCTTTCTGAGAAACTGCTCTGTGTTCTGCTAATTCATCTCACAGAGTTACATCTTTCCCTTCAAGAAGCCTTTCGCAAAGGCTGTTCTTGGGGAATTGGCAAAGTCATATTTGGAAGCCCTTTGAGGGCTATGGTGAAAAAGGAAATATCTTCCGTTCAAAACTGGAAAGAAGCTTTCTGAGAAACTGCTCTGTGTTCTGTTAATTCATCTCACAGATCTACATCTTTCCCTTCAAGAAGTCTTTCGCTAAGGCTGTTCTTGTGGAATTGGCAAAGTGATGTTTGGAAGCCCATAGAGGGCTATGGTAAAAAGGAAATATCTTCCGTTCAAAACTGGAAAGAAACTTTCTGAGAAACTGCTCTGTGTTCTGTTAATTCGTCTCACACAGTTACACCTTTCCATTCAAGAAGCCTTTCGCTAAGGCTGTTCTTGTGGAATTGGCAAAGTGATATTTGGAAGCCCATAGAAGGCTATGGTGAAAAAGGAAATATCTTCCGTTGAAAACTGGAAAGAAGCTTTCTGAGAAACTGCTCTGTGTTCTGTTAATTCATCTCACAGTGTTACATCTTTCCCTTCAAGAAGCCTTTCGCTAACGCTGTTCTTGTGGAATTGGCAAAGTGATATTTGGAAGCGCATAGAGGGCTACGGTGAAAAAGGAAATATCTTCCGTTCAAAAGTGGAAAGTAGCTTTCTGAGAAACTGCTCTGTGTTCTGTTAATTCATCTCACAGAGTTACATCTTTCCCTTCAAGAAGCCTTTCGCTAAGGCTGTTCTTGCGGAATTGTCAAAGGGATATTTGGAAGCTCATAGAGGGCTATGGTGAAAAAGGAAATATCTTCCGGTCAAAACTGAAAAGAAGCTTTCTGAGAAACTGCTCTGTGTTCTGTTAATTCATCTCAGAGAGTTACATCTTTCCCTGCAAGAAGCCTTTCGCTAAGGCTGTTCTTGTGGAATTGACAAAGTGATATTTGGAAGCCCATAGAGCGCTATGGTAAAAAAGGAAATATCTTCCGTTCGAAACTGCAAAGAAGCTTTCTGAGAAACTGCTCTGTGTTCTGCTAATTCATCTCACAGAGTTACATCTTTCCCTTCAAGAAACCTTTCGCTAAGGCTGTTCTTGTGGAATTGGCAAAGTCATATTTGGAAGCCCATTGAGGGCTATGGTGAAAAAGGAAATATCTTCTGTTCAAAACTGGAAAGAAGCTTTCTGAGAAACTGCTCTGTGTTCTCTTAATTCATCTCACAGAGTTACATCTTCCCTTCAAGAAGCCTTTCGCTAAGGCTGTTCTTGTGGAATTGGCAAAGTGATATTTGGAAGCCCATAGAGGGCTATGGTGAAAAAGGTAATATCTTCCGTTCAAAACTGGAAAGAACCTTTCTGAGAAACAGCTCTGTGTTCTGTTAATTCATCTCACAGAGTTACATCTTTCCCTTCAAGAAGCCTTTCGCTAAGGCTGTTCTTGTGGAATTGGCAAAGTGATATTTGGAAGCCCTTAGAGGGCTAGGGTGAAAAAGGAAATATCTTCCGTTCAAAACTGGAAAGAAGCTTTCTGAGAAACTGCTCTGTGTTCTGTTAATTCATCTCACAGAGTTACATCTTTCCCTTCAAGAAGACTTTCGATAAGGCTGTTCTTGTGGAATTGGCAAAGGGATATTTGGAAGCCCATGGAGGGCTATGGTGAAAAAGGAAATATCTTCCGTTCAAAACTGGAAAGAAGCTTTCTGAGAAACTGCTCTGTGTTCTGTTAATTCATCTCACAGAGCTACATCTTTCCCTTCAAGAAGTCTTTCGCTAAGGCTGTTCTTGTGGAATTGGCAATGTGATATTTGGAAGCCCATAGAGGGCTATTGTGAAAACGGAAATATCTTCCGTTCAAAACTGGAAAGAAACTTTCTGAGAAACTGCTCTGTGTTCTGTTAATTCGTCTCACACAGTTACACCTTTCCCTTCAAGAAGCCTTTCGCTAAGGCTGTTCTTGTGGAATTGGCGAAGTGATATTTGGAAGCCCATAGAAGGCTATGGTGAAAAAGGAAATATCTTCCGTTGAAAACTGGAAAGAAGCTTTCTGAGAAACTGCTCTGTGTTCTGTTAATTCATCTCACAGTGTTACATCTTTCCCTTCAAGAAGCCTTTCGCTAAGGCTGTTCTTGTGGAATTGGCAAAGTGATATTTGGAAGCGCATAGAGGGCTACGGAGAAAAAGGAAATATCTTCCGTTCAAAAGTGGAAAGTAGCTTTCTGAGAAACTGCTCTGTGTTCTGTTAATTCATCTCACAGAGTTACATCTTTCCCTTCAAGAAGCCTTTCGCTAAGGCTGTTCTTGTGGAATTGTCAAAGGGATATTTGGAAGCTCATAGAGGGCAATGGTGAAAAAGGAAATATCTTCCGGTCAAAACTGGAAAGAAGCTTTCTGAGAAACTGCTCTGTGTTCTGTTAATTCATCTCACAGAGTTACATCTTTCCCTTTAAGAAGCCTTTCGCTAAGGCTGTTCTTGTGGAATTGGCAAAGAGATATTTCGAAGCCCATAGAGGGCTAGGGTGAAAAACGAAATATCTTCCGTTCAAAACTGGAAAGAAGCTTTCTGAGAAACTGCTCTGTGTTCTGTTAATTCATCTCACAGAGTTACATCTTTCCCTTCAAGAAGCCTTTCGCTCAGGCTGTTCTTGTGGAAATGACAAAGTGATATTTGGAAGCCCATAGAGGGCTATGGTGAAATTGGAAATATCTTCCGTTCAAAACTGGAAAGAATCCTTTTGAGAAACTGCTCTGTGTTCTGTTAATTCATCTCACAGAGTTACATCTTTCCCTTCAAGAAGCCTTTCGCTAAGGCTGTTCTTGTGGAATTGTCAAAGGGATATTTGGAAGCTCATAGAGGGCAATGGTGAAAAAGGAAATATCTTCCGGTCAAAACTGGAAAGAAGCTTTCTGAGAAACTGCTCTGTGTTCTGTTAATTCACCTCACAGAGTTACATCTTTCCCTTTAAGAAGCCTTTCGCTAAGGCTGTTCTTGTGGAATTGGCAAAGAGATATTTCGAAGCCCATAGAGGGCTAGGGTGAAAAACGAAATATCTTCCGTTCAAAACTGGAAAGAAGCTTTCTGAGAAACTGCTCTGTGTTCTGTTAATTCATCTCACAGAGTTACATCTTTCCCTTCAAGAAGCCTTTCGCTAAGGCTGTTCTTGTGTAATTGGCAAAGTGATATTCGGAAGCCCATAGAAGGCTACGGTGAAAAAGGAAATATCTTCCGTTCAAAACTGGGAAGAAGCTTTCTGAGAAACTGCTCTGTGTTCTGTTAATTCATCTCACAGAGTTACATCTTTCCCTTCAAGAAGCCTTTCGCTAAGCCTGTTCTTGTGGAATTGGCAAAGTGATATTTGGAAGCCCATAGAGGGCTATGGTGAAAAAGGAAATATCATCCGTTCAAAAATGGAAAGAAGGTTTCTGAGAAACTGCTCTGTGTTCTGTTAATTCATCTCACAGAGTTACATCTTTCCCTTCAAGAAGACTTTCGCTAAGACTGTTCTTGTGGAATTGTCAAAGGGATATTTGGAAGCCCTTAGAGGGCTATGGTGAAAAAGGAAATACCTTCCGTTCAAAACTGGAAAGAAGCTTTCTGAGAAACTGCTCTGTGTTCTGTTAATTCATCTCACAGAGTTGCATCTTTCCCTTCAAGAAGCCTTTCTCTAAGGCTATTCTTGCGGAATTGCCAAAGGGATATTTGGAAGCCCATAGAGGGCTTTGGTGAAATAGGAAATATCTTCCATTCAAAACTGGAAAGAAGCTTTCTGAGAAACTGCTCTGTGTTCTGTTAGTTCATCTCACAGAGTTACATCTTTCCCTTCAAGAAGCCTTTCTCTAAGGCTGTTCTTGTGGAATTGGCAAAGTGATATTTGGAAGCCCATAGAGGGCTATGGTGAAAAAGGAAATATCTTAGGTTCAAAACTGGAATGAAGCTTTCTGAGAAACTGCTCTGTGTTCTGTTAATTCATCTCACAGAGTTACATCTTTCCCTTCAAGAAGCCTTTCGCTAAGGCTGTTGTTGTGGAATTGGCGAAGGGATATTTGGAAGCCCATAGAGGACTATGGTGAAAAAGGAAATACCTTCCGTTCAAAACTGGAAAGAAGCTTTTTGAGAAACTGCTCTGCGTTCTCTTAATTGATCTCACAGAGTTACATCTTTCCCTTCAAGAAGCCTTTCGCTAAGGCTGTTCATGTGGAATTGGCAAAGTGATATTTGGAAGCCCATAGAGGGCTATGGTGAAAAAGGAAATATCTTCCGTTCGAAACTGCAAAGAAGCTTTCTGAGAAACTGTTCTGTGTTCTGCTAATTCATCTCACAGAGTTACATCTTTCCCTTCAAGAAACCTTTCGCTAAGGCTGTTCTTGTGGAATTGGCAAAGTCATATTTGGATGCCCATTGAGGGCTATGGTGAAAAAGGAAATATCTTCTGTTCAACACTGGAAAGAAGCTTTCTGAGAAACTGCTCTGTGTTCTCTTAATTCATCTCACAGAGTTACATCTTTCCCTTCAAGAAGCCTTTCGCTAAGGCTGTTCTTGTGGAATTGGCAAAGTCATATTTGGAAGCCCATTGAGGGCTATGGTGAAAAAGGAAATATCTTCCGTTCAAAACTGGAAAGAAGCTTTCTGAGAAACTGCTCTGTGTTCTGTTAATTCATCTCACAGAGTTACATCTTTCCCTTCAAGAAGCCTTTCGCTAAGGCTGTTCTTCTGGAATTGGCAAAGTGATATTTGGAAGCCCATAGAGGGCTATGGTGAAAAAGGAAATATCTTCCGTTCAAAACTGGAAAGAAGCTTTCTGAGAAACTGCTCTGTGTTCTGTTAATTCATCTCACAGAGTTACATCTTTCCCGTCAAGAAGCCTTTCGCTAAGGCTGTTCCTGTGGAATTGGCAAAGTGATATTTGGAAGCCCATAGAGGGCTATGGTGAAAAAGGAAATATCTTCCGTTCAAAACTGGAAAGAAGCTTTCTGAGAAACTGCTCTGTGTTCAGCTAATTCATCTCAAAGAGTTACATCTTTCCCTTCAAGAAGCCTTACGCTAAGGCTTTTCTTGTGGAATTGCCAAGGGATACTTGGAAGCCCATAGAGGGCTATGGTGAAAAAGGAAATAACTTCCGGTCAAAACTGGAAAGAAGCTTTCTGAGAAACTGCTCTGTGTTCTCTTAATTCATCTCATAGTGTTACATCTTTCCCTTCAAGAAGCCTTTCGCTAAGGCTGTTATTGTGGAATTGGCAAAGTGATGTTTGGAAGCCCATAGAGGGCTATGGTGAAAAAGGAAATATCTTCCGTTCAAAACTGGAAAGAACCTTTCTGAGAAACTGCTCTGTGTTCTGTTAATTCGTCTCACAGAGTTACATCTTTCCCTTCAAGAAGCCTTTCGCTAAGGCTGTGTTTGTGGAATTGGCAAAGGGATATTTGGAAGCCCATAGAGGGCTATGGTGAAAAAGGAAATACCTTCCGTTCAAAACTGGAAAGAAGCTTTCTGAGAAACTACTCTGTGTTCTGTTAATTCATCTCACAGAGTTACATCTCTCCCTTCAAGAAGCCTTTCGCTAAGGCTGTTCTTGTGGAATTGGCAAAGTGATATTTGGAAGCCCATAGAGGGCTATGGTGAAAAAGGAAATACCTTCCGTTCAAAACTGGAAAGAAGCTTTCTGAGAAACTGCTCTGTGTTCTGTTAATTCGTCTCACAGAGTTACATCTTTCCCTTCAAGAAGCCTTTCGCTAAGGCTGTTCTTGTGGAATTGGCAAAGTGATATTTGGAAGCCCATAGAGTTCTATGGTGAAAAAGGAAATACCTTCCGTTCAAAACTGGAAAGAAGCTTTCTGAGAAACTGCTCTGTGTTCTGTTAATTCATCTCACAGAGTTACATCTCTCCCTTCAAGAAGCCTATCGCTAAGGCTGTTCTTGTGGAATTGGCAAGGGATATTTGGAAGCCCATGGAGGGCTATGGTTGATAAAGCAAATATCTTCCTTTCATAACTGGAAAGAAGCTTTCTGAGAAACTGCTCTGTGTTCTGTTAAGTCATCTCACAGAGTTACATATTTCTCTTCAAGAAGCCTTTCTCTAAGGCTGTTCTTGTGGAATTGGCAAAGTGATATTTGGAAGCCCATAGAGGGCTATGGTGAAAAAGGAAATACCTTCCGTTCAAAACTGGAAAGAAGCTTTCTGAGAAACTGCTCTGTGTTCTGTTAATTCATCTCACAGTGTTACATCTTTCCCTTCAAGAAGCCTTTCGCTAAGGCTGTTCTTGTGGAATTGGCAAAGGGATATTTGGAAGGCCTTAGAAGGCTGTGGTGAAAAAAGAAATATCTTCCGTTCAAAACTGGAAAGAAGCTTTCTGAGAAACTGCTCTGTGTTCTGTTAATTCATCTCACAGAGTTACATCTTTCCCTTCAAGAAACCTTTCGCTAAGGCTGTTCTTGTGGAATTGGCAAAGTCATATTTGGAAGCCCATTGAGGGCTATGGTGAAAAAGGAAATATCTTCTGTTCAACACTGGAAAGAAGCTTTCTGAGAAACTGCTCTGTGTTCTCTTAATTCATCTCACAGAGTTACATCTTTCCCTTCAAGAAGCCTTTCGCTAAGGCTGTTCTTGTGGAATTGGCAAAGTCATATTTGGAAGCCCATTGAGGGCTATGGTGAAAAAGGAAATATCTTCCGTTCAAAACTGGAAAGAAGCTTTCTGAGAAACTGCTCTGTGTTCTGTTAATTCATCTCACAGAGTTACATCTTTCCCTTCAAGAAGCCTTTCGCTAAGGCTGTTCTTGTGGAATTGGCAAAGTGATATTTGGAATCCCATAGAGGGCTATGGTGAAAAAGGCAATATCTTCCGTTCAAAACTGGAAAGAACCTTTCTGAGAAACTGCTCTGTGTTCTGTTAATTCATCTCACAGAGTTACATCTTTCCCTTCAAGAAGCCTTTCGCTAAGGCTGTTCTTGTGGAATTGGCAAAGTGATATTTGGAAGCCCATAGAGGGCTATGGTGAAAAAGGAAATATCTTCCGTTCAAAACTGGAAAGAAGCTTTCTGAGAAACTGCTCTGTGTTCTGCTAATTCATCTCACAGAGTTACATCTTTCCCTTCAAGAAGCCTTTCGCTATGGCTGTTCTTGTGGAAATGACAAAGTGATATTTGGAAGCCCATAGAGGGCTATGGTGAAATTGGAAATATCTTCCGTTCAAAACTGGAAAGAATCCTTCTGAGAAACTGCTCTGTGTTCTGTTAATTCATCTCACAGAGTTACATCTTTCCCTTCAAGAAGCCTTTCGCTAAGGCTGTTCTTGTGTAATTGGCAAAGTGATATTTGGAAGCCCATAGAGGGCTACGGTGAAAAAGGAAATATCTTCCGTTCAAAACTGGGAAGAAGCTTTCTGAGAAACTGCTCTGTGTTCTGTTAATTCATCTCACAGAGTTACATCTTTCCCTTCAAGAAGCCTTTCGCTAAGGCTGTTCTTGTGGAATTGGCAAAGTGATATTTGGAAGCCCATAGAGGGCTAGGGTGAAAAAGGAAATATCTTCCGTTCAAAACTGGAAAGAAGCTTTCTGAGAAACTGCTCTGTGTTCTGCTAATTCATCTCACAGAGTTACATCTTTCCCTTCAAGAAGCCTTTCGCTAAGGCTGTTCTTGTGGAAATGACAAAGTGATATTTGGAAGCCCATAGAGGGCTATGGTGAAATTGGAAATATCTTCCGTTCAAAACTGGAAAGAATCCTTCTGAGAAACTGCTCTGTGTTCTGTTAATTCATCTCACAGAGTTACATCTTTCCCTTCAAGAAGCCTTTCGCTAAGCCTGTTCTTGTGTAATTGGCAAAGTGATATTTGGAAGCCCATAGAGGGCTACGGTGAAAAAGGAAATATCTTCCGTTCAAAACTGGGAAGAAGCTTTCTGAGAAACTGCTCTGTGTTCTGTTAATTCATCTCACAGAGTTACATCTTTCCCTTCAAGAAGCCTTTCGCTAAGGCTGTTCTTGTGGAATTGGCAAAGTGATATTTGGAAGCCCATAGAGGGCTATGGTGAAAAAGGAAATATCATCCGTTCAAAAATGGAAAGAAGGTTTCTGAGAAACTGCTCTGTGTTCTGTTAATTCATCTCACAGAGTTACATCTTTCCCTTCAAGAAGCCTTTCGCTAAGGCTGTTCTTGTGGATTTGGCAAAGTGATATTTGGAAGCCCATAGAGGGCTATGGTGAAAAAGGAAATATCTTCCGTTCAAAACTGGAAAGAAGCTTTCTGAGAAACTGCTCTGTGTTCTGCTAATTCATCTCAAAGAGTTACATCTTTCCCTTCAAGAAGCCTTTCGCTAAGGCTGTTCTTGTGGAATTGCCAAGGGATACTTGGAAGCCCATAGAGGTCTATGGTGAAAAAGGAAATAACTTCCGGTCAAAAC
The DNA here is from genome assembly GCF_047675955.1 of Chlorocebus sabaeus. Lineage (NCBI taxonomy): Eukaryota > Metazoa > Chordata > Mammalia > Primates > Cercopithecidae > Chlorocebus > Chlorocebus sabaeus. Next base: position 390,549 of record NW_027327540.1, on the reverse strand, counting down.
TGGAAAGAAGCTTTCTGAGAAACTGCTCTGTGTTCTCTTAATTCATCTCAGAGTGTTACATCTTTCCCTTCAAGAAGCCTTTCGCTAAGGCTGTTACTGTGGAATTGGCAAAGTGATGTTTGGAAGCCATAGAGGGCTATGGTGAAAAAGGAAATATCTTCCGTTCAAAACTGGAAAGAAGCTTTCTGAGAAACTGCTCTGTGTTCTGCTAATTCATCTCACAGAGTTACATCTTTCCCTTCAAGAAGCCTTTCGCTAAGGCTGTTCTTGTGGAATTGGCAAAGTGATATTTGGAAGCCCATAGAGGGCTATGGTGAAAAAGGAAATATCTTCCGTTCAAAACTGGAAAGAAGCGTTCTGAGAAACTGCTCTGTGTTCTCTTAATTCATCTCACAGAGTTACATGTTTCCCTGCAAGAAGCCTTTCGCTAAGGCTGTTCTTGTGGAATTGACAAAGGGACATTTGGAAGCCCATAGAGGGCTATGGTGAAAAAGGAAATATCTTCCGTTCAAAACTGGAAAGAAGCTTTCTGAGAAACTGCTCTGTGTTCTGTTAATTCATCTCACAGAGTTACATCTTTCCCTTCAAGAAGCCTTTCGCTAAGGCTGTTCTTGTGGAATTGGGAAAGTGATATTTGGAAGCCCATAGAGGGCTATGGTGAAAAAGGAAATATCTTTCGTTCAAAACTGGAAAGAACCTTTCTGCGAAACTGCTCTGTGTTCTGTTAATTCAGCTCACAGAGTTACATCTTTCCCTTCAAGAAGCCTTTCGCTAAGGCTGTTCTTGTGGAATTGGCCAAGTGATATTTGGAAGCCCATAGAGGGCTATGGTGAAAAAGGAAATATCTTCCGTTCAAAACTGGAAAGAAGCTTTCTGAGAAACTGCTCTGTGTTCTGTTAATTCGTCTCACAGAGTTACATCTTTCCCTTCAAGAAGCCTTTCGCTAAGGCTGTTCTTGTGGAATTGGCAAAGTGATATTTGGAAGCCCATAGAGGGCTACGGTGAAAAAAGAAATACCTTCCGTTCAAAACTGGAAAGAAGCTTTCTGAGAAACTGCTCTGTGTTCTGTTAATTCATCTCACAGAGTTACATCTCTCCCTTCAAGAAGCCTTTCGCTAAGGCTGTTCTTGTGGAATTGGCAAAGGGATATTTGGAAGCCCATGGAGGGCTATGGTTGATAAAGCAAATATCTTCCTTTCATAACTGGAAAGAAGCTTTCTGAGAAACTGCTCTGTGTTCTGTTAATTCATCTCACAGAGTTACATATTTCCCTTCAAGAAGCCTTTCTCTAAGGCTGTTCTTGTGGAATTGTCAAAGTGATATTTGGAAGCCCATAGAAGGCTATGGTGAAAAAGGAAATACCTTCCGTTCAAAACTGGAAAGAAGCTTTCTGAGAAACTGCTCTGTGTTCTGTTAATTCATCTCACAGTGTTACATCTTTCCCTTCAAGAAGCCTTTCGCTAAGGCTGTTCTTGTGGAATTGGCAAAGTGATATTTGGAAGCCCACAGAGGGCTAGGGTGAAAAAGGAAATATCTTCCGTTCAAAACAGGAAAGAACCTTTCTGAGAAACTGCTCTGTGTTCTGTTAATTCATCTCACAGGGATACATCTTTCCCTTCAAGAAGCCTTTCGCTAAGGCTGTTCTTGTATAATTGGCAAAGTCATATTTGGAAGCCCATAGAGGGCTATGGTGAAAAAGGAAATATCTTCCGTTCAAAACTCGAAAGAAGCTTTCTGAGAAACTGCTCTGTGTTCTGTTAATTCGTCTCACAGAGTTACACCTTTCCCTTCAAGAAGTCTTTCGCTAAGGCTGTTCTTGTGGAATTGTCAAAGGGATATTTGAAGGCCTTAGAAGGCTGTGGTGAAAAAGGAAATATCTTCCGTTCAAAACTGGAAAGAAGCTTTCTGAGAAACTGCTCTGTGTTCTGTTAATTCATCTCACAGAGTTACATCTTTCCCTTCAAGAAGCCTTTCTTTAAGGCTGTTCTTGTGGAATTGGCAAAGTGATATTTGGAAGCCCATAGAGGGCTATGGTGAAAAAGGAAATACCTTCCGTTCAACACTGGAAAGTAGCTTTCTGAGAAACTGCTCTGTGTTCTGTTAATTCATCTCACAGGGTTACATCTTTTCCTTCAAGAAGCCTTTCGCTAAGGCTGTTCTTGTGGAATTGGCAAAGTGATATTTGGAAGCCCATAGAGGGCTAGGGTGAAAAAGGAAATACCTTCCGTTCAAAACTGGAAAGAAGCTTTCTGAGAAACTGCTCTGTGTTCTGTTAATTCATCTCACAGAGTTGCATCTTTCCCTTCAAGAAGCCTTTCGCTAAGGCTGTTCTTGCGGAATTCCCAAAGGGATACTTGGAAGCCCATAGAGGGCTATGGTGAAATAGGAAATATCTTCCATTCAAAACTGGAAAGAAGCTTTCTGAGAAACTGCTCTGTGTTCTGTTAGTTCATCTCACGGTGTTACATATTTCCCTTCAAGAAGCCTTTCGCTAAGGTTGTTCTTGTGGAATTGGCAAACTGATATTTGGAAGCCCATAGAGGGCTATGGTGAAAAAGGAAATATCTTAGGTTCAAAACTGGAATGAAGCTTTCTAAGAAACTGCTCTGTGTTCTGTTAATTCATCTCACAGAGTTACATCTTTCCCTTCAAGAAGCCTTTCGCTAAGGCTGTTGTTGTGGAATTGGCGAAGGGATATTTGGAAGCCCATAGAGCGCTATGGTGAAAAAGGAAATATCTTCCGTTCAAAACTGGAAAGAAGCTTTTTGAGAAACTGCTCTGCGTTCTGTTAATTGATCTCACAGAGTTACATCTTTCCCTTCAAGAAGCCTTTCGCTAAGGCTGTTCATGTGGAATTGGCAAAGTGATATTTGGAAGCCCATAGAGGGCTATGGTAAAAAGGAAATATCTTCCGTTCGAAACTGCAAAGAAGCTTTCGGAGAAACTGCTCTGTGTTCTGCTAATTCATCTCACAGAGTTACATCTTTCCCTTCAAGAAACCTTTCGCTAAGGCTGTTCTTGTGGAATTGGCAAAGTCATATTTGGAAGCCCATTGAGGGCTATGGTGAAAAAAGAAATATCTTCTGTTCAACACTGGAAAGAAGCTTTCTGAGAAACTGCTCTGTGTTCTCTTAATTCATCTCACAGAGTTACATCTTTCCCTTCAAGAAGCCTTTAGCTAAGGCTGTTCTTGTGGAATTGGCAAAGTCATATTTGGAAGCCCATTGAGGGCTATGGTGAAAAAGGAAATATCTTCCGTTCAAAACTGGAAAGAAGCTTTCTGAGAAACTGCTCTGTGTTCTGTTAATTCATCTCACAGAGTTACATCTTTCCCTTCAAGAAGCCTTTCGCTAAGGCTGTTCTTGTGGAATTGGCAAAGTGATATTTGGAATCCCATAGAGGGCTATGGTGAAAAAGGCAATATCTTCCGTTCAAAACTGGAAAGAACCTTTCTGAGAAACTGCTCTGTGTTCTGTTAATTCATCTCACAGAGTTACATCTTTCCCTTCAAGAAGCCTTTCGCTAAGGCTATTCTTGTGGAATTGACAAAGTGATATTTGGAAGCCCATAGAGGGCTAGTTTGAAAAAGGAAATATCTTCCGTTCAAAACTGGAAAGAAGCTTTCTGAGAAACTGCTCTGTGTTCTGCTAATTCATCTCACAGAGTTACATCTTTCCCTTCAAGAAGCCTTTCGCTAAGGCTGTTCTTGTGGAAATGACAAAGTGATATTTGGAAGCCCATAGAGGGCTATGGTGAAATTGGAAATATCTTCCGTTCAAAACTGGAAAGAATCCTTCTGAGAAACTGCTCTGTGTTCTGTTAATTCATCTCACAGTGTTACATCTTTCCCTTCAAGAAGCCTTTCGCTAAGGCTGTTCTTGTGTAATTGGCAAAGTGATATTTGGAAGCCCATAGAGGGCTACGGTGAAAAAGGAAATATCTTCCGTTCAAAACTGGGAAGAAGCTTTCTGAGAAACTGCTCTGTGTTCTGTTAATTCATCTCACAGAGTTACATCTTTCCCTTCAAGAAGCCTTTCGCTAAGGCTGTTCTTGTGGAATTGGCAAAGTGATATTTGGAAGCCCATAGAGGGCTATGGTGAAAAAGGAAATATCATCCGTTCAAAAATGGAAAGAAGGTTTCTGAGAAACTGCTCTGTGTTCTGTTAATTCATCTAACAGCGTTACATCTTTCCCTTCAAGAAGCCTTTCGCTAAGGCTGTTCTTGTGGAATTGGCAAAGTGATATTTGGAAGCCCATAGAGGGCTACGGTGAAAAAGGAAATATCTTCCGTTCAAAACTGGAAAGAAGCTTTCTGAGAAACTGCTCTGTGTTCTGTTAATTCATCTCACAGAGTTACATCTTTCCCTTCAAGAAGCCTTTCGCTAAGGCTGTTCTTGTGGAATTGGCAAAGTGATATTTGGAAGCCCATAGAGGACTATGGTGAAAAAGGATATATCTTCCTTTCAAAACTGGAAAGAAGCTTTCTGAGAAACTGCTCTGTGTTCTGTTAATTCATCTCACAGAGTTACATCTTTCCCTTCAAGAAGCCTTTCGCTAAGGCTATTCTTGTGGAATTGGCAAAGGGGTATTTGGAAGCCCATAGGTGGCTATGGTGAAAAAGGAAATATCTTCCGTTCAAAACTGGAAAGAAGCTTTCTGAGAAACTGCTCTGTGTTCTGTTAATTGATCTCACAGAGTTACATCTTTCCCTTCAAGAAGCCTTTCGCTAAGGCTGTTTTTGTGGAATTGGCAAAGTGATATTTGGAAGCCCAAAGAGGGCTATGGTGAAAAAGGAAATATCTTTCGTTCAAAACTGGAAAGAAGCTTTCTGAGAAACTGCTCTGTGTTCTGATAATTCATCTCACAGAGTTACATCTTTCCCTTCAAGAAGCCTTTCGCTAAGGCTGTTCTTGTGGAATTGGCAAAGTGATATTTGGAAGCCCATAGAGGGTATGGTGAAAAAGGAAATATCTTCCGTTCAAAACTGGAAAGAAGCTTTCTGAGAAACTGCTCTGTGTTCTGTTAATTCATCTCACAGAGTTACATCTTTCCCTTCAAGAAGCCTTTCGCTAGTGCTGTTCTTGTGGAATTGGCAAAGGGATATTTGGAAGCCCATAGAGGGCTATGGTGAAAAAGGAAATATCTTCCATTCAAAACTGGAAAGAAGGTTTCTGAGAAACTGCTCTGTGTTCTGTTAATTCATCTCACAGAGTTACATCTTTCCCTTCAGGAAGCCTTTCGTTAAGGCTGTTCTTGTGGAATTGGCAAAGTGATATTTGGAAGCCCATGGAGGACTATGGTTGATAAAGCAAATATCTTCTTTCAAAACTGGAAAGAAGCTTTCTGAGAAACTGCTCTGTGTTCTGTTAATTCATCTCACAGAGTTACATCATTCCCTTCAAGAATCCTTTCTCTAAGGCTGTTCTTGTGGAATTGGCAAAGTGATATTTGGAAGCCCATAGAGGGCTAAGGTGAAAAAGGAAGTATCTTCCGTTCAAAACTGGAAAGAAGCTTTCTGACAAACTGCTCTGTGTTCTGTTAATTCATCTCACAGAGTTGCATCTTTCCCTTCAAGAAGCCTTACGCTAAGGCTGTTCTTGTGGAAATGACAAAGTGATATTTGGAAGCCCATAGAGGCTATGGTGAAATTGGAAATATCTTCCGTTCAAAACTGGAAAGAATCCTTCTGAGAAACTCCTCTGTGTTCTGTTATTCATCTCAAAGAGTTACATCTTTCCCTTCAAGAAGCCTTTCGCTAAGGCTGTTCTTGTGGAATTGGCAAAGTGATATTTGGAAGACCATAGAGGGCTACGGTGAAAAAGGAAATATCTTCCGTTCAAAACTGGAAAGAAGCTTTCTGAGAAACTGCTCTGTGTTCTGTTAATTCATCTCACAGAGTTGCATCTTTCCCTTCAAGAAGCCTTTCGCTAAGGCTGTTCTTGTGGAAATCACAAAGTGATATTTGGAAGCCCTTAGTGGGCTATGGTGAAATTGGAAATATCCTCCGTTCAAAACTGGAAAGAATCCTTCTTAGGAAATGCTCTGTGTTCTGTTAATTCATCTCACAGAGTTATATCTTTCCCTTCAAGAATCCTTTCGCTAAGGCTGTTCTTGTGGAATTGGCAAAGTGATATTTGGAAGCCCATAGAGGGCTATGGTGAAAAAGGAAATATCTTCCGTTCAAAACTGGGAAGAAACTTTCTGAGAAACTGCTCTGTGTTCTGTTAATTCATGACACAGAGTTACATCTTTCCCTTCAAGAAGCCTTTCGCTAAGGCTGTTCTTGTGGAATTGGCAAAGGGATATTTGGAAGCCCATAGAGGGCTATGGTGAAAAAGGAAATAGCTTCCGTTCAAAACTGGAAAGAAGCTTTCTGAGTAACTGCTCTGTGTTCTGTTAATTCATCTCACAGTGTTACATCTTTAACGTCAAGAAGCCTTTCGCTAAGGCTGTTGTTGTGGAATTGGCAAAGGGATATTTGGAAGCCCATAGAGGTCTATGGTGAAAAAGAAAATATCTTCCGTTCAAAACTGGAATGAAGCTTTCTGAGAAACTGCTCTGTGTTCTGTTAATTCATCTCACAGAGTTACATCTTTGCCTTCAAGAAGCCTTTCGCTAAGGCTGTTCTTGTGGAATTGGCAAAGTGATATTTGGAAGCCCATAGAGGGCTATGGTGAAAAAGGTAATATCTTCCGTTCAAAACTGGAAAGAACCTTTCTGAGAAACTGCTCTGTGTTCTGCTAATTCATCTCACAGAGTTACATCTTTCCCTTCAAGAAGCCTTTCGCTAAGTCTGTTCCTGTGGAATTGACAGAGTGATATTTGGAAGCCCATAGAGGGCTATGGTGAAAAAGTAAATATCTTCCGTTCAAAACTGGAAAGAAGCTTTCTGACAAACTGCTCTGTGTTCTGTTAATTCATCTCACAGAGCTACATCTTTCACTTCAAGAAGCCTTTCGCTAAAGCTGTTCTTGTGGGATTGGCAAAGTGATGTTTGGAAGCCCATAGAGGGCTATGGTGAAAAAGGAAATATCTTCCGTTCAAAACTGGAAAGAAGCTTTCTGAGAAATTGCTCTGTGTTCTGTTAATTCGTCTCACAGGGTTACACCTTTCCCTTCAAGAAGCCTTTCGCTAAGGCTGTTCTTGGGAATTGGCAAAGTGATATTTGGAAGGCCATAGAAGGCTGTGGTGAAAAAGGAAATATCTTCCGTTCAAAACTGGAAAGAAGCCTTCTGAGAAACTGCTCTGTGTTCTGTTAATTGATCTCACAGTGTTACATCTTTGCCTTCAAGAAGACTTTCGCTAAGGCTGTTCTTGTGTAATTGGCAAAGTAATATTTGGAAGCCCATAGAGGGCTTTGGTGAAAAAGTAAGTATCTTCCGCTCAAAACTGGAAAGAAGCTTTCTGAGAAACTGCTCTGTGTTCTGTTAATTCGTCTCACAGAGTTACATCTTTCCCTTCAAGAAGCCTTTCGCTAAGGCTGTTCTTGTGGAATTGGCAAAGGGATATTTGGAAGCCCATAGATGGCTATGGTGAAAAAGGAAATATCTTCCGTTCAAAACTGGAAAGAAGCTTTCTGAGAAACTGCTCTGTGTTCTGCTAATTCATCTCAAAGAGTTACATCTTTCCCTTCAAGAAGCCTTTCGCTAAGGCTGTTCTTGTGGAATTGCCAAGGGATACTTGGAAGCCCATAGAGGGCTATGGTGAAAAAGGAAATAACTTCCGGTCAAAACTGGAAAGAAGCGTTCTGAGAAACTGCTCTGTGTTCTCTTAATTCATCTCACAGAGTTACATCTTTCCCTGCAAGAAGCCTTTCGCTAAGGCTGTTCTTGTGGAATTGACAAAGGGACATTTGGAAGCCCATAGAGGGCTATGTTGAAAAAGGAAATATCTTCCGTTCAAAACTGGAAAGAAGCTTTCTGAGAAACTGCTCTGTGTTCTGTTAATTCATCTCACAGAGTTACATCTTTCCCTTCAAGAAGCCTTTCGCTAAGTCTGTTCTTGTGGAATTGGGTAAGTGATATTTGGAAGCCCATAGAGGGCTATGGTGAAAAAGGAAATATCTTTCGTTCAAAACTGGAAAGAACCTTTCTGAGAAACTGCTCTGTGTTCTGTTAATTCATCTCACAGTGTTACATCTTTCCCTTCAAGAAGCCTTTCGCTAAGGCTGTTCTTGTGGAATTGGCAAAGTGATATTTGGAAGCCCTTAGAGGGCTATGGTGAAAAAGGAAATATCTTCCGTTCAAAACTGGAAAGAAGCTTTCTGAGAAAGTGCTCTGTGTTCTGTTAATTCGTCTCACGGAGTTACATCTTTCCCTTCAAGAAGCCTTTCGCTAAGGCTGTTCTTGTGGAATTGGCAAAGTGATATTTGGAAGCCCATAGAGGGCTATGGTGAAAAAGGAAATACCTTCCGTTCAAAACTGGAAAGAAGCTTTCTGAGAAACTGCTCTGTGTTCTGTTAATTCATCTCACAGAGTTACATCTCTCCCTTCAAGAAGCCTTTCGCTAAGGCTGTTCTTGTGGAATTGGCAAAGTGATATTTGGAAGCCCATAGAGGGCTACGGTGAAAAAGGAAATATCTTCCGTTCAAAACTGGAAAGAAGCTTTCTGAGAAACTGCTCTGTGTTCTGTTAATTCATCTCACAGAGTTACTTATCTCCCTTCAAGAAGCCTTTCGCTAAGGCTGTTCTTGTGGAATTGGCAAAGTGATATTTGGAAGCCCATAGAGGCTATGGTGAAATTGGAAATATCTTCCGTTCAAAACTGGAAAGAATCCTTCTGAGAAACTCCTCTGTGTTCTGTTATTCATCTCAAAGTGTTACATCTTTCCCTTCAAGAAGCCTTTCGCTAAGGCTGTTCTTGTGGAATTGGCAAAGTGATATTTGGAAGACCATAGAGGGCTACGGTGAAAAAGGAAATATCTTCCGTTCAAAACTGGAAAGAAGCTTTCTGAGAAACTGCTCTGTGTTCTGTTAATTCATCTCACAGAGTTGCATCTTTCCCTTCAAGAAGCCTTTCGCTAAGGCTGTTCTTGTGGAAATCACAAAGGGATATTTGGAAGCCCTTAGTGGGCTATGGTGAAATTGGAAATATCCTCCGTTCAAAACTGGAAAGAATCCTTCTTAGGAAATGCTCTGTGTTCTGTTAATTCATCTCACAGAGTTATATCTTTCCCTTCAAGAATCCTTTCGCTAAGGCTGTTCTTGTGGAATTGGCAAAGTGATATTTGGAAGCCCATAGAGGGCTATGGTGAAAAAGGAAATATCTTCCGTTCAAAACTGGGAAGAAACTTTCTGAGAAACTGCTCTGTGTTCTGTTAATTCATGACACAGAGTTACATCTTTCCCTTCAAGAAGCTTTCGCTAAGGCTGTTCTTGTGGAATTGGCAAAGGGATATTTGGAAGCCCATAGAGGGCTATGGTGAAAAAGGAAATACCTTCCGTTCAAAACTGGAAAGAAGCTTTCTGAGTAACTGCTCTGTGTTCTGTTAATTCATCTCACAGTGTTACATCTTTCCCTTCAAGAAGCCTTTCGCTAAGGCTGTTGTTGTGGAATTGGCAAAGGGATATTTGGAAGCCCATAGAGGGCTATGGTGAAAAAGAAAATATCTTCCGCTCAAAACTGGAATGAAGCTTTCTGACAAACTGCTCTGTGTTCTGTTAATTCATCTCACAGAGTTACATCTTTGCCTTCAAGAAGCCTTTCGCTAAGGCTGTTCTTGTGGAATTGGCAAAGTGATATTTGGAAGCCCATAGAGGGCTATGGTGAAAAAGGTAATATCTTCCGTTCAAAACTGGAAAGAACCTTTCTGAGAAACTGCTCTGTGTTCTGCTAATTCATCTCACAGAGCTACATCTTTCCCTTCAAGAAGCCTTTCGCTAAGGCTGTTCTTGTGGAATTGGCAAAGTGATATTTGGAAGCCCATAGTGGGCTAGGGTGAAAAAGGAAGTATCTTCCGTTCAAAACTGGAAAGAAGTTTTCTGAGAAACTGCTCTGTGTTCTGTTAATTCATCTCACAGAGTTACATCTTTCCCTTCAAGAAGCCTTTCGCTAAGGCTGTTCTTCTGGAATTGGCAAAGTGATATTTGGAAGCCCATAGAGGGCTATGGTGAAAAAGGAAATATCTTCCGTTCAAAACTGGAAAGAAGCTTTCTGAGAAACTGCTCTGTGTTCTGTTAATTCATCTCACAGAGTTACATCTTTCCCGTCAAGAAGCCTTTCGCTAAGGCTGTTCCTGTGGAATTGACAGAGTGATATTTGGAAGCCCATAGAGGGCTATGGTGAAAAAGGAAATATCTTCCGTTCAAAACTGGAAAGAAGCTTTCTGACAAACTGCTCTGTGTTCTGTTAATTCATCTCACAGAGCTACATCTTTCCCTTCAAGAAGACTTTCGCTAAGGCTGTTCTTGTGGGATTGGCAAAGTGATATTTGGAAGCCCATAGAGGGCTATGGTGAAAAAGGAAATATCTTCCGTTCAAAACTGGAAAGAAGCTTTCTGAGAAATTGCTCTGTGTTCTGTTAATTCGTCTCACAGGGTTACACCTTTCCCTTCAAGAAGCCTTTCGCTAAGGCTGTTCTTGGGAATTGGCAAAGTGATATTTGGAAGGCCATAGAAGGCTGTGGTGAAAAAGGAAATATCTTCCGTTCAAAACTGGAAAGAAGCCTTCTGAGAAACTGCTCTGTGTTCTGTTAATTGATCTCACAGTGTTACATCTTTGCCTTCAAGAAGACTTTCGATAAGGCTGTTCTTGTGGAATTGGCAAAGTGATATTTGGATGCCCATGGAGGGCTATGGTTGATAAAGGAAATATCTTCCGTTCAAAACTGGAAAGAAGCTTTCTGAGAAACTGCTCTGTGTTCTGTTAATTTATCTCACAGAGTTACATCTTTCCCTTCAAGAAGCCTTTAGCTAAGGCTGTTCTTGTGGAATTGGCAAAGTGATATTTGGAAGCCCATAGAGGGCTACGGTGAAAAAGGAAATATCTTCCGTTCAAAACTGGAAAGAAGCTTTCTGAGAAACTGCTCTGTGTTATGTTAATTCGTCTCACAGAGTTACACCTTTCCCTTCAAGAAGCCTTTCGCAAAGGCTGTTCTTGTGGAATTGGCAAAGTGATATTTGGAATGCCATAGAAGGCTGTGGTGAAAAAGGATATATCTTCCGTTCAAAACTGGAAAGAAGCTTTCTGAGAAACTGCTCTGTGTTCTGTTAATTCATCTCACAGAGTTACATATTTCCCTTCAAGAAGCCTTTCTCTAAGGCTGTTCTTGTGGAATTGGCAAAGTGATATTTGGAAGCCCATAGAGGGCTATGGTGAAAAAGGAAACACCTTCCGTTCAAAACTGGAAAGAAGCTTTCTGAGAAACTGCTCTTTGTTCTGTTAATTGATCTCACAGTGTTACATCATTCCCTTCAAGAAGCCTTTCGCTAAGGCTGTTCTTGTGGAATTGGCAAAGAGATATTTGGAAGCCCATAGAGGGCTATGGTGAAGAAGGAAATACCTTCCGTTCAAAACTGGAAAGAAGCTTTCTGAGAAACTACTCTGTGTTCTGTTAATTCATCTCACAGTGTTACATCTCTCCCTTCAAGAAGCCTTTCGCTAAGGCTGTTCTTGTGGAATTGGCAAAGTGATATTTGGAAGCCCATAGAGGGCTATGGTGAAAAAGGAAATATCTTCCGTTCAAAACTGGAAAGAAGCGTTCTGAGAAACTGCTCGGTGTTCTGTTAATTCATCTCACAGAGTTACATCTCTCCCTTCAAGAAGCCTTTCGCTAAGGCTGTTCTTGTGGAATTGGCAAAGTGATATTTGGAAGCCCATAGAGGGCTACGGTGAAAAAGGAAATATCTTCCGTTCAAAACTGGAAAGAAGCTTTCTGAGAAACTGCTCTGTGTTCTGTTAATTCATCTCACAGAGTTACATATCTCCCTTCAAGAAGTCTTTCGCTAAGGCTGTTCTTGTGGAATTGGCAAAGGGATATTTGGAAGCCCATAGAGGGCTACGGTGAAAAAGGAAATATCTTCCGTTCAAAACTGGAAAGAAGCTTTCTGAGAAACTGCTCTGTGTTCTGTTAATTCATCTCACAGAGTTACATCTTTCCCTTCAAGAAGCCTTTCGCTAAGGCTGTTCTTGTGGAATTGGCAAAGTGATATTTGGAAGCCCATGGAGGACTATGGTGAAAAAGGATATATCTTCCTTTCAAAACTGGAAAGAAGCTTTCTGAGAAACTGCTCTGTGTTCTGTTAATTCATCTCAGAGAGTTACATCTTTCCCTTCAAGAAGTCTTTCGCTAAGGCTATTCTTGTGGAATTGGCAAAGGGATATTTGGAAGCCCATAGATGGCTATGGTGAAAAAGGAAATATCTTCCGTTCAAAACTGGAAAGAAGCTTTCTGAGAAACTGCTCTGTGTTCTGTTAATTGATCTCACAGAGTTACATCTTTCCCTTCAAGAAGCCTTTCGCTAAGGCTGTTTTTGTGGAATTGGCAAAGTGATATTTGGAAGCCCAAAGAGGGCTATGGTGAAAAAGGAAATATCTTTCGTTCAAAACTGGAAAGAAGCTTTCTGAGAAACTGCTCTGTGTTCTGTTAATTCATCTCACAGAGTTACATCTTTCCCTTCAAGAAGCCTTTCGCTAAGGCTGTTCTTGTGGAATTGGCAAAGTGATATTTGGAAGCCCATAGAGGGTATGGTGAAAAAGGAAATATCTTCCGTTCAAAACTGGAAAGAAGCTTTCTGAGAAACTGCTCTGTGTTCTGTTAATTCATCTCACAGAGTTACATCTTTCCCTTCAAGAAGCCTTTCGCTAGTGCTGTTCTTGTGGAATTGGCAAAGGGATATTTGGAAGCCCATAGAGGGCTATGGTGAAAAAGGAAATATCTTCCGTTCAAAACTGGAAAGAAGCTTTCTGAGAAACTGCTCTGTGTTCTGTTAATTCATCTCACAGAGTTACATCTTTCCCTTCAAGAAGCCTTTCGTTAAGGCTGTTCTTGTGGAATTGGCAAAGTGATATTTGGAAGCCCATGGAGGACTATGGTTGATAAAGCAAATATCTTCTTTCAAAACTGGAAAGAAGCTTTCTGAGAAACTGCTCTGTGTTCTGTTAATTCATCTCACAGAGTTACATCATTCCCTTCAAGAATCCTTTCTCTAAGGCTGTTCTTGTGGAATTGGCAAAGTGATATTTGGAAGCCCATAGAGGGCTAAGGTGAAAAAGGAAGTATCTTCCGTTCAAAACTGGAAAGAAGCTTTCTGACAAACTGCTCTGTGTTCTGTTAATTCATCTCACAGAGTTGCATCTTTCCCTTCAAGAAGCCTTACGCTAAGGCTGTTCTTGTGGAAATGACAAAGTGATATTTGGAAGCCCATAGAGGCTATGGTGAAATTGGAAATATCTTCCGTTCAAAACTGGAAAGAATCCTTCTGAGAAACTCCTCTGTTTTCTGTTATTCATCTCAAAGAGTTACATCTTTCCCTTCAAGAAGCCTTTCGCTAAGGCTGTTCTTGTGGAATTGGCAAAGTGATATTTGGAAGACCATAGAGGGCTACGGTGAAAAAGGAAATATCTTCCGTTCAAAACTGGAAAGAAGCTTTCTGAGAAACTGCTCTGTGTTCTGTTAATTCATCTCACAGAGTTGCATCTTTCCCTTCAAGAAGCCTTTCGCTAAGGCTGTTCTTGTGGAAATCACAAAGTGATATTTGGAAGCCCTTAGTGGGCTATGGTGAAATTGGAAATATCCTCCGTTCAAAACTGGAAAGAATCCTTCTTAGGAAATGCTCTGTATTCTGTTAATTCATCTCACAGAGTTATATCTTTCCCTTCAAGAATCCTTTCGCTAAGGCTGTTCTTGTGGAATTGGCAAAGTGATATTTGGAAGCCCATAGAGGGCTATGGTGAAAAAGGAAATATCTTCCGTTCAAAACTGGGAAGAAACTTTCTGAGAAACTGCTCTGTGTTCTGTTAATTCATGACACAGAGTTACATCTTTCCCTTCAAGAAGCCTTTCGCTAAGGCTGTTCTTGTGGAATTGGCAAAGGGATATTTGGAAGCCCATAGAGGGCTATGGTGAAAAAGGAAATACCTTCCGTTCAAAACTGGAAAGAAGCTTTCTGAGAAACTGCTCTGTGTTCTGTTAATTCATCTCACAGAGTTACATCTTTCCCTTCAAGAAGCCTTTCGCTAAGGCTGTTCTTCTGGAATTGGCAAAGTGATATTTGGAAGCCCATAGAGGGCTATGGTGAAAAAGGAAATATCTTCCGTTCAAAACTGGAAAGAAGCTTTCTGGGAAACTGCTCTGTGTTCTGTTAATTCATCTCACAGAGTTACATCTTTCCCGTCAAGACGCCTTTCGCTAAGGCTGTTCCTGTGGAATTGACAGAGTGATATTTGGAAGCCCATAGAGGGCTATGGTGAAAAAGGAAATATCTTCCGTTCAAAACTGGAAAGAAGCTTTCTGACAAACTGCTCTGTGTTCTGTTAATTCATCTCACAGAGTTACATATTTCCCTTCAAGAAGCCTTTCTCTAAGGCTGTTCTTGCGGAATTGGCAAAGTGATATTTGGAAGCCCATAGAGGGCTATGGTGAAAAAGGAAACACCTTCCGTTCAAAACTGGAAAGAAGCTTTCTGAGAAACTGCTCTGTGTTCTGTTAATTGATCTCACAGTGTTACATCATTCCCTTCAAGAAGCCTTTCGCTAAGGCTGTTCTTGTGGAATTGGCAAAGAGATATTTGGAAGCCCTTAGAGGGCTACGGTGAAAAATTAAATATCTTCCGTTGAAAACTGGAAAGAAGCTTTCTGAGAAACTGCTCTGTGTTCTGTTAATTCATCTCACAGAGTTACATCTTTCCCGTCAAGAAGCCTTTCGCTAAGGCTGTTCTTGTGTAATTGGCAAAGTGATATTTGGAAGCCCATAGAGGGCTTTGGTGAAAAAGTAAGTATCTTCCGCTCAAAACTGGAAAGAAGCTTTCTGAGAAACTGCTCTGTGTTCTGTTAATTCGTCTAACAGAGTTACATCTTTCCCTTCAAGAAGCCTTTCGCTAAGGCTGTTCTTGTGGAATTGGCAAAGGGATATTTGGAAGCCCATAGAGGGCTGTGGTGAAAAAGGAAATATCTTCCGTTCAAAACTGGAAAGAAGCTTTCTGAGAAACTGCTCTGTGTTCTGTTAATTCATCTCACAGAGGTACATCTGTCCCTTCAAGAAGCCTTTTGCTAAGGCTGTTCTTGTGGAATTGGCAAAGTGATATTTGGAAGCCCATAGAGGGCTACGGTGAAAAAGGAAATATGTTCCGTTCAAAACTGGAAAGAAGCTTTCTGAGAAACTGCTCTGTGTTCTGTTAATTCATCTCACAGTGTTACATATTTCCCTTCAAGAAGCCTTTCGCTAAGGCTGTTCTTGTGGAATTGGCAAAGGGATATTTGGAAGCCCATAGAGGGCTGTGGTGAAAAAGGAAATATCTTCCGTTCAAAACTGGAAAGAAGCTTTATGAGAAACTGCTCTGTGTTCTGTTAATTCATCTCACAGAGTTACATCTTTCCCTTCAAGAAGCCTTTCGCTAAGGCTGTTCTTGTGGAATTGGCAAAGTGATATTTGGAAGCCTATAGAGGGCTGTGGTGAAAAAGAAAATATCTTCCGTTCAAAACTGGAAAGAAGCTTTCTGAGAAACTGCTCTGTGTTCTGTTAATTCATCTCACAGAGTTACATCTTTCCCTTCAAGAAGCCTTTCACTAAGGCTGTTCTTGTGTAATTGGCAAAGTGATATTTGGAAGCCCATAGAGGGCTACGGTGAAAAAGGAAATATCTTCCGTTCAAAACTGGAAAGAAGCTTTCTGAGAAACTGCTCTGTGTTCTGCTAATTCATCTCAAAGAGTTACATCTTTCCCTTCAAGAAGCCTTTCGCTAAGGCTGTTCTTGTGGAATTGCCAAGGGATACTTGGAAGCCCATAGAGGGCTATGGTGAAAAAGGAAATAACTTCCGGTCAAAACTGGAAAGAAGCTTTCTGAGAAACTGCTCTGTGTTCTGTTAATTCATCTCAGAGTGTTACATCTTTCCCTTCAAGAAGCCTTTCGCTAAGGCTGTTATTGTGGAATTGGCAAAGTGATGTTTGGAAGCCCATAGAGGGCTATGGTGAAAAAGGAAATATCTTCCGTTCAAAACTGGAAAGAAGCTTTCTGAGAAACTGCTCTGTGTTCTACTAATTCATCTCACAGAGTTACATCTTTCCCTTCAAGAAGCCTTTCGCTAAGGCTGTTCTTGTGGAATTGGCAAAGTGATATTTGGAAGCCCATAGAGGGCTATGGTGAAAAAGGAAATATCTTCCGTTCAAAACTGGAAAGAAGCGTTCTGAGAAACTGCTCTGTGTTCTCTTAATTCATCTCACAGAGTTACATGTTTCCCTGCAAGAAGCCTTTCGCTAAGACTGTTCTTGTGGAATTGACAAAGGGACATTTGGAAGCCCACAGAGGGCTATGGTGAAAAAGGAAATATCTTCCGTTCAAAACTGGAAAGAAGCTTTCTGAGAAACTGCTCTGTGTTCTGTTAATTCATCTCACAGAGTTACATCTTTCCCTTCAAGAAGCCTTTCGCTAAGGCTGTTCTTGTGGAATTGGGAAAGTGATATTTGGAAGCCCATAGAGGGCTATGGTGAAAAAGGAAATATCTTTCGTTCAAAACTGGAAAGAACCTTTCTGAGAAACTGCTCTGTGTTCTGTTAATTCATCTCACAGAGTTACATCTTTCCCTTCAAGAAGCCTTTCGCTAAGGCTGTTCTTGTGGAATTGGCCAAGTGATATTTGGAAGCCCATAGAGGGCTATGGTGAAAAAGGAAATATCTTCCGTTCAAAACTGGAAAGAAGCATTCTGAGAAACTGCTCTGTGTTCTGTTAATTCGTCTCACAGAGTTACATCTTTCCCTTCAAGAAGCCTTTCGCTAAGGCTGTTCTTGTGGAATTGGCAAAGTGATATTTGGAAGCCCATAGAGGGCTATGGTGAAAAAGGAAATGCCTTCCGTTCAAAACTGGAAAGAAGCTTTCTGAGAAACTGCTCTGTGTTCTGTTAATTCATCTCACAGAGTTACATCTCTCCCTTCAAGAAGCCTTTCGCTAAGGCTGTTCTTGTGGAATTGGCAAAGGGATATTTGGAAGCCCATGGAGGGCTATGGTTGATAAAGCAAATATCTTCCTTTCATAACTGGAAAGAAGCTTTCTGAGAAACTGCTCTGTGTTCTGCTAATTCATCTCACAGAGTTACATCTTTCCCTTCAAGAAGCCTTTCGCTAAGGGTGTTCTTGTGGAATTGGCAAAGTGATATTTGGAAGCCCATAGAGGGCTAGGGTGAAAAAGGAAATATCTTCCGTTCAAAACTGGAAAGAAGTTTTCTGAGAAACTGCTCTGTGTTCTGTTAATTCATCTCACAGAGTTACATCTTTCCCTTCAAGAAGCCTTTCGCTAAGGCTGTTCTTCTGGAATTGGCAAAGTGATATTTGGAAGCCCATAGAGGGCTATGGTGAAAAAGGAAATATCTTCCGTTCAAAACTGGAAAGAAGCTTTCTGAGAAACTGCTCTGTGTTCTGTTAATTCATCTCACAGAGTTACATCTTTCCCGTCAAGAAGCCTTTCGCTAAGGCTGTTCCTGTGGAATTGACAGAGTGATATTTGGAAGCCCATAGAGGGCTATGGTGAAAAAGGAAATATCTTCCGTTCAAAACTGGAAAGAAGCTTTCTGACAAACTGCTCTGTGTTCTGTTAATTCATCTCACAGAGCTACATCTTTCCCTTCAAGAAGCCTTTCGCTAAGGCTGTTCTTGTGGGATTGGCAAAGTGATATTTGGAAGCCCATAGAGGGCTATGGTGAAAAAGGAAATATCTTCCGTTCAAAACTGGAAAGAAGCTTTCTGAGAAATTGCTCTGTGTTCTGTTAATTCATCTCACAGAGTTACATCTTTCCCTTCAAGAAGCCTTTCGCTAAGGCTGTTCTTGTGGAATTGGCAAAGGGATATTTGGAAGCCCATAGAGGGCCATGGTGAAAAAGGAAATATCTTCCGTTCAAAACTGGAAAGAAGCTTTCTGAGAAACTACTCTGTGTTCTGTTAATTCATCACACAGAGTTACATCTTTCCCTTCAAGAAGCCTTTCGCTAAGGCTGTTCTTGTGGAATTGGCAAAGGGATATTGGAAGCCCATAGAGGGCTATGGTGAAAAAGGAAATATCTTCCGTTCAAAACTGGAAAGAAGCTTTCTGAGAAACCGCTCTCTGTTCTTTTAATTCATCTCACAGAGTTACATCCTTCGCTTCAAGAAGCCTTTCGCTAAGGCTGTTCTTGTGGAATTGGCAAAGGGATATTTGGAAGCCCATGGAGGGCTATGGTTGATAAAGCAAATATCTCCCTTTCATAACTGGAAAGAAGCTTTCTGAGAAACTGCTCTGTGTTCTGTTAATTCATCTCACAGAGTTACATATTTCCCTTCAAGAAGCCTTTCTCTAAGGCTGTTCTTGTGGAATTGGCAAAGTGATATTTGGAAGCCCATAGAGGGCTATGGTGAAAAAGGAAATACCTTCCGTTCAAAACTGGAAAGAAGCCTTCTGAGAAACTGCTCTGTGTTCTGTTAATTGATCTCACAGTGTTACATCTTTGCCTTCAAGAAGACTTTCGATAAGGCTGTTCTTGTGGAATTGGCAAAGTGATATTTGGATGCCCATGGAGGGCTATGGTTCATAAAGGAAATATCTTCCGTTCAAAACTGGAAAGAAGCTTTCTGAGAAACTGCTCTGTGTTCTGTTAATTTATCTCACGGAGTTACATCTTTCCCTTCAAGAAGCCTTTAGCTAAGGCTGTTCTTGTGGAATTGGCAAAGTGATATTTGGAAGCCCATAGAGGGCTACGGTGAAAAAGGAAATATCTTCCGTTCAAAACTGCAAAGAAGCTTTCTGAGAAACTGCTCGGTGTTATGTTAATTCGTCTCACAGAGTTACACCTTTCCCTTCAAGAAGCCTTTCGCAAAGGCTGTTCTTGTGGAATTGGCAAAGTGATATTTGGAATGCCATAGAAGGCTGTGTTGAAAAAGGATATATCTTCCGTTCAAAACTGGAAAGAAGCTTTCTGAGAAACTGCTCTGTGTTCTGTTAATTCATCTCACAGAGTTACATATTTCCCTTCAAGAAGCCTTTCTCTAAGGCTGTTCTTGTGGAATTGGCAAAGTGATATTTGGAAGCCCATAGAGGGCTATGGTGAAAAAGGAAACACCTTCCGTTCAAAACTGGAAAGAAACTTTCTGAGAAACTGCTCTGTGTTCTGTTAATTGATCTCACAGTGTTACATCATTCCCTTCAAGAAGCCTTTCAGTAAGGCTGTTCTTGTGGAATTTGCAAAGTTATATTTAGAAGCCCATAGAGGGCTATGGTGAAAAAGGAAATACTTTCCGTTCAAAAGTGGAAAGAAGCTTTCTGAGAAACTGCTCTGTGTTCTGTTAATTCATCTCACAGAGTTGCATCTTTCCCTTCAAGAAGCCTTTCGCTAAGGCTTTTCTTCTGGAATTGGCAAAGTGATATTTGGAAGCACATAGAGGGCTTCGGTGAAAAAGGAAATACCTTCAGTTCAAAAGTGGAAAGAAGCTTACTGAGAAACTGCTCTGTGTTCTGTTAATTCATCTCACAGAGTTACATCTTTCCCTTCAAGAACCTTTCGCTAAGGCTGTTCTTGTGGAATTATCAAAGGGATATTTGGAAGCTCATAGAGGGCTATGGTGAAAAAGGAAATATCTTCCGGTCAAAACTGGAAAGAAGCTTTCTGAGAAACTGCTCTGTGTTCTGTTAATTCATCTCAGAGAGTTACATCTTTCCCTTCAAGAAGCCTTTCGCTAAGGCTGTTCTTGTGGAATTGGCAAAGTGATATTTGGAAGGCCAGAGAGGGCTATGGTGAAAAAGCAAATATCTTCTGTTCAAAACTGGAAAGAAGCTTTCTGAGAAACTGATCTGTGTTCTGTTAATTCATCTCACAGAGTTACATCTTTCCCTTCAAGAAGCCTTTCGCTAAGGCTGTTCTTGTGGAATTGGCAAAGTGATATTTGGAAGCCCATAGAGGTCTATGGAGAAAAAGGAAATATCTTCCGTTCAAAACTGGAAGAAGCTTTCTGAGAAACTGCTCTGTGTTCTGTTAATTCATCTCACAGAGTTACATCTTTCCCTTCAAGAAGCCTTTCGCTAAGGCTGTTCTTGTGGAATTGCCAAAGGGATATTTGGAAGCCCATTGAGGGCTATGGTGACAAAGTAAATATCTTCCGTTCAAAACTGGAAAGAAGCTTTCTGAGAGACTGCTCTGTGTTCTGTTAATTGATCTCACATAGTTACATCTTTCCCTTCAAGAAGCCTTTCGCTAAGGCTGTTCTTGTGGAATTGGCAAAGTGATATTTGGAAGCCCATGGAGGGCTATGGTGAAAAAGGAAATATCTTCTGTTCGAAACTGGAAAGAAGCTTTCTGAGAAACTGCTCTGTGTTCTGCTAATTCATCTCACAGAGTTACATCTTTCCCTTCAAAAGCCTTTCGCTAAGGCTGTTGTTGTGGAATTGGCAAAGTGATATTTGAAAGCCCATAGAGGGCTATGGTGAAAAAGGAAATACCTTCCGTTCAAAACTGGAAAGAAGCTTTCTGAGAAACTGCTCTGTGTTCTGTTAATTCATCTCACAGAGTTGCGTCTTTCCCTTCAAGAAGCCTTTCGCTAAGGCTGTTCTTGTGGAATTCCCAAAGTCATATTTGGAAGCCCATAGAGGGCTATGGTGAAAAAGGAAATAACTTCCGGTCAAAACTGGAAAGAAGCTTTCTGAGAAACTGCTCTATGTTCTCTTAATTCATCTCACAGAGTTACATCTTTCCCTTCAAGAAGCCTTTCGCTAAGGCTTTTCTTGTGTAATTGGCAAAGTGATATTTGGAAGCCCATAGTGGGCAACGGTGAAAAAGCAAATATCTTCCGTTCAAAATTGGAAAGAAGCTTTCTGAGAAACTGCTCTGTGTTCTGTTAATTCATCTCACAGAGTTACATCTTTCCCTTCAACAAGCTTTTCACTAAAGCTGTTCTTGTGGAATTGGCAAAGGGATATTTGGAAACCCATAGAGGGATATGGTGAAAAAGGAAATATCTTCCGTTCTAAAACTGGAAAGAAGCTTTCTGAGAAACTGCTCTGTGTTCTGTTAATTCATCTCACAGAGTTACATCTTTCCCTTCAAGAAGCCTTTCGCTAAGGCTGTTCTTTTGGAATTGGCAAAGTGATATTTGGAAGCCCATAGAGGGCTATGGTGAAAAAGGAAATATCTTCCGTTCAAAACTGGAAAGAAGCTTTCTGAGAAACTGCTCTGTGTTTTGTTAATTCATCTCACAGAGTTACATCTTTCCCTTCAAGAAGCCATTCGCTAAGGCTGTTCTTCTGGAATTGGCAAAGTGATATTTGGAAGCACATCGAGGGCTAGGGTGGAAAAGGAAATATCTTCCGTTCGAAACTGGAAAGAAGCTTTCTGAGAAACTGCTCTGTGTTCTGCTAATTCATCTCACAGAGTTACATCTTTCCCTTCAAGAAGCCTTTCGCTAAGGCTGTTCTTGTGGAATTGGCAAAGTCATATTTGGAAGCCCATTGAGGGCTAAGGTGAAAAGGGAAATATCTTCCGTTCAAAACTGGAAAGAAGCTTTCTGAGAAACTGCTCTGTGTTCTGTTAATTCGTCTCACAGAGTTACATCTTTCCCTTCAAGAAGCCTTTCCCTAAGGCTGTTCTTGTGGAATTGGCAAAGTCATATTTGGAAGCCCATAGAGGGCTATGGTGAAAAAGGAAATATCTTCCGTTCAAAACTGGAAAGAAGCTTTCTGAGAAACTGCTCTGTGTTCTGTTAATTCATCTCACAGAGTTACATCTTTCCGTTCAAGAAGCCTTTCGCTAAGGCTGTTCTTGTTGAATTGGCAAAGTGATATTTGGAAGCCCAAGGAGGGCTATGGTTGATAAAGCATGTATCTTCCTTTCATAACTGGAAAGAAGCTTTCTCAGAAACTGCTCTGTGTTCTGTTAATTTATCTCACAGAGTTACATCTTTCCCTTCAAGAAGCCTTTCTCTAAGGCTGTTCTTGTGGAATTCCCAAAGTCATATTTGGAAGCCCATAGAGGGCTATGGTGAAAAAGGAAATAACTTCCGGTCAAAACTGGAAAGAAGCTTTCTGAGAAACTGCTCTATGTTCTCTTAATTCATCTCACAGAGTTACATCTTTCCCTTCAAGAAGCCTTTCGCTAAGGCTTTTCTTGTGTAATTGGCAAAGTGATATTTGGAAGCCCATAGTGGGCAACGGTGAAAAAGCAAATATCTTCCGTTCAAAATTGGAAAGAAGCTTTCTGAGAAACTGCTCTGTGTTCTGTTAATTCATCTCACAGAGTTACATCTTTCCCTTCAACAAGCTTTTCACTAAAGCTGTTCTTGTGGAATTGGCAAAGGGATATTTGGAAACCCATAGAGGGATATGGTGAAAAAGGAAATATCTTCCGTTCTAAAACTGGAAAGAAGCTTTCTGAGAAACTGCTCTGTGTTCTGTTAATTCATCTCACAGAGTTACATCTTTCCCTTCAAGAAGCCTTTCGCTAAGGCTGTTCTTTTGGAATTGGCAAAGTGATATTTGGAAGCCCATAGAGGGCTATGGTGAAAAAGGAAATATCTTCCGTTCAAAACTGGAAAGAAGCTTTCTGAGAAACTGCTCTGTGTTTTGTTAATTCATCTCACAGAGTTACATCTTTCCCTTCAAGAAGCCATTCGCTAAGGCTGTTCTTCTGGAATTGGCAAAGTGATATTTGGAAGCACATCGAGGGCTAGGGTGGAAAAGGAAATATCTTCCGTTCGAAACTGGAAAGAAGCTTTCTGAGAAACTGCTCTGTGTTCTGCTAATTCATCTCACAGAGTTACATCTTTCCCTTCAAGAAGCCTTTCGCTAAGGCTGTTCTTGTGGAATTGGCAAAGTCATATTTGGAAGCCCATTGAGGGCTAAGGTGAAAAGGGAAATATCTTCCGTTCAAAACTGGAAAGAAGCTCTCTGAGAAACTGCTCTGTGTTCTGTTAATTCGTCTCACAGAGTTACATCTTTCCCTTCAAGAAGCCTTTCCCTAAGGCTGTTCTTGTGGAATTGGCAAAGTCATATTTGGAAGCCCATA
Organism: Chlorocebus sabaeus; assembly: GCF_047675955.1. NCBI lineage: Eukaryota > Metazoa > Chordata > Mammalia > Primates > Cercopithecidae > Chlorocebus > Chlorocebus sabaeus. Next base: position 367,381 of record NW_027327540.1, on the reverse strand, counting down.
GAGGGCTATGGTGAAAAAGGAAATATCTTCCGTTCAAAACTGGAAAGAAGCTTTCTGAGAAACTGCTCTGTGTTCTGTTAATTCATCTCACAGAGTTACATCTTTCCGTTCAAGAAGCCTTTCGCTAAGGCTGTTCTTGTTGAATTGGCAAAGTGATATTTGGAAGCCCAAGGAGGGCTATGGTTGATAAAGCAAGTATCTTCCTTTCATAACTGGAAAGAAGCTTTCTCAGAAACTGCTCTGTGTTCTGTTAATTTATCTCACAGAGTTACATCTTTCCCTTCAAGAAGCCTTTCTCTAAGGCTGTTCTTGTGGAATTGGCAAAGTGATATTTGGAAGCACATAGAGGGCTACGGTGGAAAAGGAAATATCTTCCGTTTTAAACTGGAAAGAAGCTTTCTGAGAAACTGCTCTGTGTTCTGTTAATTCATCTCACAGAGTTACATCTTTCCCTTCAAGAAGCCTTTCGCTAAGGCTGTTCTTGTGGAATTGGCAAAGTGATATTTGGAAGCCCATAGAGGGCTATGGTGAAAAAGGAAGTATCTTCCGTTCAAAACTGGAAAGAAGCTTTCTGAGAAACTGCTCTGTGTTCTGTTAATTCATCTCACAGAGTTACATCTTTCCCTTCAAGAAGCCTTTCGCTAAGGCTGTTCTTGTGGAATTGGCAAAGTGATATTTGGAAGCCCATAGAGGTCTATGGTGAAAAAGGAAATATCTTCCGTTCAAAACTGGAAAGAAGCTTTCTGAGAAACTGCTCTGTGTTCTGTTAATTCATCTCACCGAGTTCCATCTTTACCATCAAGAAGCCTTTCGCTAAGGCTGTTCTTGTGGAATTGGCAAAGTGATATTTGGAAGCCCATAGAGGGCTATGGTGAAAAAGGACATATCTTCCGTTCAAAACTGGAAAGAAGCTTTCTCATAAACTTCTCTGTGTTCTGTTAATTCATCTCACAGAGTTACATCTTTCCCTTCAAGAAGCCTTTCGCTAAGGCTGTTCTTGTGGAATTGGCAAAGTGATATTTGGAAGCCCATAGAGGGCTATGGTGAAAAAGGAAATACCTTCCATTCAAAACTGGAAAGAAGCTTTCTGAGAAACTGCTCTGTGTTCTGTTAATTCATCTCACAGAGTTACATCTATCCCTTCAAGAAGACTTTTGCTAAGGCTGTTCTTGTGGAATTGGCAAAGTCATATTTGGAAGACCATTGAGGGCTATGGTGAAAAAGGAAATATCTTCCGTTCAAAACTGGAAAGAAGCTTTCTGATAAACTGCTCTGTGTTCTGTTAATTCATCTCACAGAGTTACATCTTTCCCTTCAAGAAGCCTTTCGCTAAGGCTGTTCTTGTGGAATTGGCAAAGTGATATTTGGAAGCCCATAGAGGGCTATGGTGAAAAAGGAAATATCTTCCGTTCAAAACTGGAAAGAACCTTTCTGAGAAACTGCTCTGTGTTCTGTCAATTCATCTCACCGAGTTACATCTTTCCCTTCAAGAAGCCTTTCGCTAAGGCTGTTCTTGTGGAATTGGCAAAGTGATATTTGGAAGCCCATAGAGGGCTACGGTGAAAAAGGAAATATCTTCCGCTCAAAACTGGAAAAAAGCTTTTTTAGAAACTGCTCTTTGTTGTGTTAATTCATCTCACAGAGTTACACCTTTACCTTCAAGAAGCCTTTCGCTAAGGCTTTCTTGTGGAATTGACAAAGTGATATTGGGAAGCCCATACAGGGCTACGGTGAAAAAGGAAATATCTTCCGTTCAAAACTGGAAAGAAGCTTTCTGAGAAACTGCTCTGTGTTCTGTTAATTCATCTCACAGAGTTACATCTTTCCCTTCAAGAATCCTTTCGCTAAGGCTTTTCTTGTGGAATTTACAAAGTGATATTTGCAAGCCCATAGAGGGCTATGGTGAAAAAGGAAATATCTTCCGTTCAAAACTGGAAAGAAGCTTTCTGAGAAACTGATCTGTGTTCTGTAAATTCATCTCACACAGTTACATCTTTCCCTTCAAGGAGCCTTTCGGTAAGGCTGTTCTTGTGGAATTGGCAAAGTGATATTTGGAAGCCGATAGAGGGCTAAGGTGAAAAAGGAAATACTTTCCGTTCAAAACTGGAAAGAAGCTTTCTGAGAAACTGCTCTGTGTTCTGTTAATTCATCTCACAGAGTTACATCTTTCCCTTCAAGAAGCCTTTCGCTAAGGCTGTTCTTGTGGAATTGGCAAAGTGATATTTGGAAGGCCATAGAAAGCTGTGGTGAAAAAGGATATATCTTCCGTTAAAAACTGGAAAGAAGCTTTCTGAGAAACTGCTCTGTGTTCTTTTAATTCATCTCACAGAGTTACATCTTTCCCTTCAAGAAGCCTTTCGCTAAGGCTGTTCTTGTGGAATTGGCAAAGTGATATTTGGAAGCCCATAGAGGGCTATGGTGAAAAAGGAAGTATCTTCCGTTCAAAACAGGAAAGAAGCTTTCTGAGAAACTGCTCTGTGTTCTGTTAATTCATCTCACAGAGTTGCATCTTTCCCTTCAAGAAGCCTTTCGCTAAGGCTGTTCTTGTGGAATTTCCAAAGTCATATTTGGAAGCCCATAGAGGGCTTTGGTGAAATAGGAAATATCTTCCGTTCAAAACTGGAAAGAAGCTTTCTGAGAAACTGCTCTGTGTTCTGTTAATTCATCTCACAGAGTTACATCTCTCCCTTCAAGAAGCCTTTCGCTAAGGCTGTTCTTGTGGAATTGGCAAAGTGATATTTGGAAGCCCATTGAGAGCTATGGTGAAAAAGGAAATATCTTCCGTTCAAAACTGGAAAGAAGCTTTCTGAGAAACTGCTCTGTGTTCTGTTAATTCATCTCACAGAGCTACATCTTTCCCTTCAAGAAGCCTTTCGCTAAGGCTGTTCTTGTGGAATTGGCAAAGTGATATTTGGAAGCCCATAGAGGGCTATGTTGAAAAAGGAAGTATCTTCCGTTCAAAACTGGAAAGAAGCTTTCTGAGAAACTGCTCTGTGTTCTGTTAATTCATCTCACAGAGTTACATCTTTCCCTTCAAGAAGCCTTTCGCTAAGGCTGTTCTTGTGGAATTGGCAAAGTGATATTTGGAAGCCCATAGAGGTCTATGGTGAAAAAGAAAATATCTTCCGTTCAAAACTGGAAAGAAGCTTTCTGAGAAACTGCTCTGTGTTCTGTTAATTCATCTCACCGAGTTCCATCTTTTCCATCAAGAAGCCTTTCGCTAAGGCTGTTCTTGTGGAATTGGCAAAGTGATATTTGGAAGCCCATAGAGGGCTATGGTGAAAAAGGACATATCTTCCGTTCAAAACTGGAAAGAAGCTTTCTCATAAACTTCTCTGTGTTCTGTTAATTCATCTCACAGAGTTACATCTTTCCCTTCAAGAAGCCTTTCGCTAAGGCTGTTCTTGTGGAATTGGCAAAGTGATATTTGGAAGCCCATAGAGGGCTATGGTGAAAAAGGAAATACCTTCCATTCAAAACTGGAAAGAAGCTTTCTGAGAAACTGCTCTGTGTTCTGTTAATTCATCTCACAGAGTTACATCTATCCCTTCAAGAAGACTTTTGCTAAGGCTGTTCTTGTGGAATTGGCAAAGTCATATTTGGAAGCCCATTGAGGGCTATGGTGAAAAAGGAAATATCTTCCGTTCAAAACTGGAAAGAAGCTTTCTGATAAACTGCTCTGTGTTCTGTTAATTCATCTCACAGAGTTACATCTTTCCCTTCAAGAAGCCTTTCGCTAAGGCTGTTCTTGTGGAATTGGCAAAGTGATATTTGGAAGCCCATAGAGGGCTATGGTGAAAAAGGAAATATCTTCCGTTCAAAACTGGAAAGAACCTTTCTGAGAAACTGCTCTGTGTTCTGTCAATTCATCTCACCGAGTTACATCTTTCCCTTCAAGAAGCCTTTCGCTAAGGCTGTTCTTGTGGAATTGGCAAAGTGATATTTGGAAGCCCATAGAGGGCTACGGTGAAAAAGGAAATATCTTCCGCTCAAAACTGGAAAAAAGCTTTTTTAGAAACTGCTCTTTGTTGTGTTAATTCATCTCACAGAGTTACACCTTTACCTTCAAGAAGCCTTTCGCTAAGGCTTTCTTGTGGAATTGACAAAGTGATATTGGGAAGCCCATACAGGGCTACGGTGAAAAAGGAAATATCTTCCGTTCAAAACTGGAAAGAAGCTTTCTGAGAAACTGCTCTGTGTTCTGTTAATTCATCTCACAGAGTTACATCTTTCCCTTCAAGAATCCTTTCGCTAAGGCTTTTCTTGTGGAATTTACAAAGTGATATTTGCAAGCCCATAGAGGGCTATGGTGAAAAAGGAAATATCTTCCGTTCAAAACTGGAAAGAAGCTTTCTGAGAAACTGATCTGTGTTCTGTAAATTCATCTCACACAGTTACATCTTTCCCTTCAAGGAGCCTTTCGGTAAGGCTGTTCTTGTGGAATTGGCAAAGTGATATTTGGAAGCCGATAGAGGGCTAAGGTGAAAAAGGAAATACTTTCCGTTCAAAACTGGAAAGAAGCTTTCTGAGAAACTGCTCTGTGTTCTGTTAATTCATCTCACAGAGTTACATCTTTCCCTTCAAGAAGCCTTTCGCTAAGGCTGTTCTTGTGGAATTGGCAAAGTGATATTTGGAAGGCCATAGAAAGCTGTGGTGAAAAAGGATATATCTTCCGTTAAAAACTGGAAAGAAGCTTTCTGAGAAACTGCTCTGTGTTCTTTTAATTCATCTCACAGAGTTACATCTTTCCCTTCAAGAAGCCTTTCGCTAAGGCTGTTCTTGTGGAATTGGCAAAGTGATATTTGGAAGCCCATAGAGGGCTATGGTGAAAAAGGAAGTATCTTCCGTTCAAAACAGGAAAGAAGCTTTCTGAGAAACTGCTCTGTGTTCTGTTAATTCATCTCACAGAGTTGCATCTTTCCCTTCAAGAAGCCTTTCGCTAAGGCTGTTCTTGTGGAATTTCCAAAGTCATATTTGGAAGCCCATAGAGGGCTTTGGTGAAATAGGAAATATCTTCCGTTCAAAACTGGAAAGAAGCTTTCTGAGAAACTGCTCTGTGTTCTGTTAATTCATCTCACAGAGTTACATCTCTCCCTTCAAGAAGCCTTTCGCTAAGGCTGTTCTTGTGGAATTGGCAAAGTGATATTTGGAAGCCCATTGAGAGCTATGGTGAAAAAGGAAATATCTTCCGTTCAAAACTGGAAAGAAGCTTTCTGAGAAACTGCTCTGTGTTCTGTTAATTCATCTCACAGAGCTACATCTTTCCCTTCAAGAAGCCTTTCGCTAAGGCTGTTCTTGTGGAATTGGCAAAGTGATATTTGGAAGCCCATAGAGGGCTATGTTGAAAAAGGAAATATCTTCCGTTCAAAACTGGAAAGAAGCTTTCTGAGAAACTGCTCGGTGTTCTGCTAATTCATCTCACAGAGTTGCATCTTTCCCTTTAAGAAGCCTTTTGCTAAGGCTGTTCTTGTGGAATTGGCAAAGGGATATTTGGAAGCCCATAGAGGGCTATGGTGAAATAGGAAATATCTTCCATTAAAAACTGGAAAGAAGCTTTCTGAGAAACTGCTCTGTGTTCTGTAAGTTCATCTCACAGAGTTACATCTTTCCCTTCAAGAAGCCTTTCGCTAAGGCTGTTCCCGTGGAATTGGCAAAGTGATATATGGAAGCACATAGAGGGCTACGGTGAAAAAGGAAATATCTTCCGTTCAAAACTGGAAAGAATCTTTCTGAGAAACTGCTCTGTGTTCTGTTAATTCGTCTTCCAGAGTTACATCTTTCCCTTCAAGAAGCCTTTCGCTAAGGCTGTTCTTGTGGATTTGGCAAAGTGATATTTGGAAGCCCATAGAGGGCTGTGGTGAAAAAGGAAATATCTTCCGTTCAAAACTGGAAAGAAGCTTTCTGATAAACTGCTCTGTGTTCTGTTAATTCATCTCACAGAGTTACATCTTTCCTTTCAAGAAGCCTTTCGCTAAGGCTGTTCTTGTGGAATTGGCAAAGTGATATTTGGAAACCCATAGAGGGCTATGGTGAAAAAGGAAATACCTTCCATTCAAAACTGGAAAGAAGCTTTCTGAGAAACTGCTGTGTTCTGTTAATTCATCTCACAGAGTTACATCTTTCCCTTCAAGAAGCCTTTCGCTAATGCTGTTCTTGTGGAATTGGCAAAGTGATATTTGGAAGCCCATAGAGGGCTACGGTGAAAAAGGAAATATCTTCCGTTCAAAACTGGAAAAAAGCTTTTTTAGAAACTGCTCTTTGTTCTGTTAATTCATCTCACAGAGTTACACCTTTACCTTCAAGAAGCCTTTCGCTAAGGCTGTTCTTGTGGAATTGACAAAGTGATATTGGGAAGCCCATACAGGGCTATGGTGAAAAAGGAAATATCTTCCGTTCAAAAATGGAAAGAAGCTTTCTGAGAAACTGCTCTGTGTTCTGTTAATTCATCTCACAGAGTTACATGTTTCCCTTCAAGAATCCTTTCGCTAAGGCTTTTCTTGTGGAATTTACAAAGTGATATTTGCAAGCCCATAGAGGGCTATGGTGAAAAAGGAAATATCTTCCGTTCAAAACTGGAAAGAAGCTTTCTGAGAAACTGATCTGTGTTCTGTAAATTCATCTCACAGAGTTACATCTTTCCCTTCAAGAAGTCTTTCGGTAAGGCTGTTCTTGTGGAATTGGCAAAGTGATATTTGGAAGCCCATAGAGGGCTATGGTGAAAAAGGAAATACTTTCCGTTCAAAACTGGAAAGAAGCTTTCTGAGAAACTGCTCTGTGTTCTGTTAATTCATCTCACAGAGTTACATCTTTCCCTTCAAGAAGCCTTTCGCTAAGGCTGTTCTTGTTGAATTGGCAAAGGGATATTTGGAAGCCCATGGAGGGCTATGGTTGATAAAGCAAGTATCTTCCTTTCATAACTGGAAAGATGCTTTCTCAGAAACTGCTCTGTGTTCTGTTAATTTATCTCACAGAGTTACATCTTTCCCTTCAAGAAGCCTTTCTCTAAGGCTGTTCTTGTGGAATTGGCAAAGTGATATTTGGAAGCACATAGAGGGCTAGGGTGGAAAAGGAAATATCTTCCGTTCAAAACTGGAAAGAAGCTTTCTGAGAAACTGCTCTGTGTTCTGTTAATTCATCTCACAGAGTTACATCTTTCCCTTCAAGAAGCCTTTCGCTAAGGCTGTTCTTGTGGAATTGGCAAAGTGATATTTGGAAGCCCATAGAGGTCTATGGAGAAAAAGGAAATATCTTCCGTTCAAAACTGGAAGAAGCTTTCTGAGAAACTGCTATGTGTTCTGTTAATTCATCTCACAGAGTTACATCTTTCCCTTCAAGAAGCCTTTCGCTAAGGCTGTTCTTGTGGAATTGCCAAAGGGATATTTGGAAGCCCATTGAGGGCTATGGTGACAAAGTAAATATCTTCCGTTCAAAACTGGAAAGAAGCTTTCTGAGAGACTGCTCTGTGTTCTGTTAATTGATCTCACATAGTTACATCTTTCCCTTCAAGAAGCCTTTCGCTAAGGCTGTTCTTGTGGAATTGGCAAAGTGATATTTGGAAGCCCATGGAGGGCTATGGTGAAAAAGGAAATATCTTCTGTTCGAAACTGGAAAGAAGCTTTCTGAGAAACTGCTCTGTGTTCTGCTAATTCATCTCACAGAGTTACATCTTTCCCTTCAAAAGCCTTTCGCTAAGGCTGTTGTTGTGGAATTGGCAAAGTGATATTTGAAAGCCCATAGAGGGCTATGGTGAAAAAGGAAATACCTTCCGTTCAAAACTGGAAAGAAGCTTTCTGAGAAACTGCTCTGTGTTCTGATAATTCATCTCACAGAGTTGCGTCTTTCCCTTCAAGAAGCCTTTCGCTAAGGCTGTTCTTGTGGAATTCCCAAAGTCATATTTGGAAGCCCATAGAGGGCTATGGTGAAAAAGGAAATAACTTCCGGTCAAAACTGGAAAGAAGCTTTCTGAGAAACTGCTCTATGTTCTCTTAATTCATCTCACAGAGTTACATCTTTCCCTTCAAGAAGCCTTTCGCTAAGGCTTTTCTTGTGTAATTGGCAAAGTGATATTTGGAAGCCCATAGTGGGCAACGGTGAAAAAGCAAATATCTTCCGTTCAAAATTGGAAAGAAGCTTTCTGAGAAACTGCTCTGTGTTCTGTTAATTCATCTCACAGAGTTACATCTTTCCCTTCAACAAGCTTTTCACTAAAGCTGTTCTTGTGGAATTGGCAAAGGGATATTTGGAAACCCATAGAGGGATATGGTGAAAAAGGAAATATCTTCTGTTCTAAAACTGGAAAGAAGCTTTCTGAGAAACTGCTCTGTGTTCTGTTAATTCATCTCACAGAGTTACATCTTTCCCTTCAAGAAGCCTTTCGCTAAGGCTGTTCTTTTGGAATTGGCAAAGTGATATTTGGAAGCCCATAGAGGGCTATGGTGAAAAAGGAAATATCTTCCGTTCAAAACTGGAAAGAAGCTTTCTGAGAAACTGCTCTGTGTTTTGTTAATTCATCTCACAGAGTTACATCTTTCCCTTCAAGAAGCCATTCGCTAAGGCTGTTCTTCTGGAATTGGCAAAGTGATATTTGGAAGCACATCGAGGACTAGGGTGGAAAAGGAAATATCTTCCGTTCGAAACTGGAAAGAAGCTTTCTGAGAAACTGCTCTGTGTTCTGCTAATTCATCTCACAGAGTTACATCTTTCCCTTCAAGAAGCCTTTCGCTAAGGCTGTTCTTGTGGAATTGGCAAAGTCATATTTGGAAGCCCATTGAAGGCTAAGGTGAAAAGGGAAATATCTTCCGTTCAAAACTGGAAAGAAGCTTTCTGAGAAACTGCTCTGTGTTCTGTTAATTCGTCTCACAGAGTTACATCTTTCCCTTCAAGAAGCCTTTCCCTAAGGCTGTTCTTGTGGAATTGGCAAAGTCATATTTGGAAGCCCATAGAGGGCTATGGTGAAAAAGGAAATATCTTCCGTTCAAAACTGGAAAGAAGCTTTCTGAGAAACTGCTCTGTGTTCTGTTAATTCATCTCACAGAGTTACATCTTTCCGTTCAAGAATCCTTTCGCTAAGGCTGTTCTTGTTGAATTGGCAAAGTGATATTTGGAAGCCCAAGGAGGGCTATGGTTGATAAAGCAAGTATCTTCCTTTCATAACTGGAAAGAAGCTTTCTCAGAAACTGCTCTGTGTTCTGTTAATTTATCTCACAGAGTTACATCTTTCCCTTCAAGAAGCCTTTCTCTAAGGCTGTTCTTGTGGAATTGGCAAAGTGATATTTGGAAGCACATAGAGGGCTACGGTGGAAAAGGAAATATCTTCCGTTTTAAACTGGAAAGAAGCTTTCTGAGAAACTGCTCTGTGTTCTGTTAATTCATCTCACAGAGTTACATCTTTCCCTTCAAGAAGCCTTTCGCTAAGGCTGTTCTTGTGGAATTGGCAAAGTGATATTTGGAAGCCCATAGAGGGCTATGGTGAAAAAGGAAGTATCTTCCGTTCAAAACTGGAAAGAAGCTTTCTGAGAAACTGCTCTGTGTTCTGTTAATTCATCTCACAGAGTTACATCTTTCCCTTCAAGAAGCCTTTCGCTAAGGCTGTTCTTGTGGAATTGGCAAAGTGATATTTGGAAGCCCATAGAGGGCTATGGTGAAAAAGGAAATATCTTCCGTTCAAAACTGGAAAGAAGCTTTCTGAGAAACTGCTCTGTGTTCTGTTAATTCATCTCACCGAGTTCCATCTTTACCATCAAGAAGCCTTTCGCTAAGGCTGTTCTTGTGGAATTGGCAAAGTGATATTTGGAAGCCCATAGAGGGCTATGGTGAAAAAGGACATATCTTCCGTTCAAAACTGGAAAGAAGCTTTCTCATAAACTTCTCTGTGTTCTGTTAATTCATCTCACAGAGTTACATCTTTCCCTTCAAGAAGCCTTTCGCTAAGGCTGTTCTTGTGGAATTGGCAAAGTGATATTTGGAAGCCCATAGAGGGCTATGGTGAAAAAGGAAATACCTTCCTTTCAAAACTGGAAAGAAGCTTTCTGAGAAACTGCTCTGTGTTCTGTTAATTCATCTCACAGAGTTACATCTATCCCATCAAGAAGCCTTTCGCTAAGGCTGTTCTTGTGGAATTGGCAAAGTGATATTTGGAAGCCCATAGAGGGCTATGGTGAAAAAGGAAATATCTTCCGTTCAAAACTGGAAAGAACCTTTCTGAGAAACTGCTCTGTGTTCTGTCAATTCATCTCACCGAGTTACATCTTTCCCTTCAAGAAGCCTTTCGCTAAGACTGTTCTTGTGGAATTGGCAAAGTGATATTTGGAAGCCCATAGAGGGCTACGGTGAAAAAGGAAATATCTTCCGCTCAAAACTGGAAAAAAGCTTTTTTAGAAACTGCTCTTTGTTGTGTTAATTCATCTCACAGAGTTACACCTTTACCTTCAAGAAGCCTTTCGCTAAGGCTTTCTTGTGGAATTGACAAAGTGATATTGGGAAGCCCATACAGGGCTACGGTGAAAAAGGAAATATCTTCCGTTCAAAACTGGAAAGAAGCTTTCTGAGAAACTGCTCTGTGTTCTGTTAATTCATCTCACAGAGTTACATCTTTCCCTTCAAGAATCCTTTCGCTAAGGCTTTTCTTGTGGAATTTACAAAGTGATATTTGCAAGCCCATAGAGGGCTATGGTGAAAAAGGAAATATCTTCCGTTCAAAACTGGAAAGAAGCTTTCTGAGAAACTGATCTGTGTTCTGTAAATTCATCTCACACAGTTACATCTTTCCCTTCAAGGAGCCTTTCGGTAAGGCTGTTCTTGTGGAATTGGCAAAGTGATATTTGGAAGCCGATAGAGGGCTAAGGTGAAAAAGGAAATACTTTCCGTTCAAAACTGGAAAGAAGCTTTCTGAGAAACTGCTCTGTGTTCTGTTAATTCATCTCACAGAGTTACATCTTTCCCTTCAAGAAGCCTTTCGCTAAGGCTGTTCTTGTGGAATTGGCAAAGTGATATTTGGAAGGCCATAGAAAGCTGTGGTGAAAAAGGATATATCTTCCGTTCAAAACTGGAAAGAAGCTTTCTGAGAAACTGCTCTGTGTTCTTTTAATTCATCTCACAGAGTTACATCTTTCCCTTCAAGAAGCCTTTCGCTAAGGCTGTTCTTGTGGAATTGGCAAAGTGATATTTGGAAGCCCATAGAGGGCTATGGTGAAAAAGGAAGTATCTTCCGTTCAAAACAGGAAAGAAGCTTTCTGAGAAACTGCTCTGTGTTCTGTTAATTCATCTCACAGAGTTGCATCTTTCCCTTCAAGAAGCCTTTCGCTAAGGCTGTTCTTGTGGAATTTCCAAAGTCATATTTGGAAGCCCATAGAGGGCTTTGGTGAAATAGGAAATATCTTCCGTTCAAAACTGGAAAGAAGCTTTCTGAGAAACTGCTCTGTGTTCTGTTAATTCATCTCACAGAGTTACATCTCTCCCTTCAAGAAGCCTTTCGCTAAGGCTGTTCTTGTGGAATTGGCAAAGTGATATTTGGAAGCCCATTGAGAGCTATGGTGAAAAAGGAAATATCTTCCGTTCAAAACTGGAAAGAAGCTTTCTGAGAAACTGCTCTGTGTTCTGTTAATTCATCTCACAGAGCTACATCTTTCCCTTCAAGAAGCCTTTCGCTAAGGCTGTTCTTGTGGAATTGGCAAAGTGATATTTGGAAGCCCATAGAGGGCTATGTTGAAAAAGGAAATATCTTCCGTTCAAAACTGGAAAGAAGCTTTCTGAGAAACTGCTCGGTGTTCTGCTAATTCATCTCACAGAGTTGCATCTTTCCCTTTAAGAAGCCTTTTCCTAAGGCTGTTCTTGTGGAATTGGCAAAGGGATATTTGGAAGCCCATAGAGGGCTATGGTGAAATAGGAAATATCTTCCATTCAAAACTGGAAAGAAGCTTTCTGAGAAACTGCTCTGTGTTCTGTAAGTTCATCTCACAGAGTTACATCTTTACCTTCAAGAAGCCTTTCGCTAAGGCTGTTCCCGTGGAATTGGCAAAGTGATATATGGAAGCACATAGAGGGCTACGGTGAAAAAGGAAATAACTTCCGTTCAAAACTGGAAAGAATCTTTCTGAGAAACTGCTCTGTGTTCTGTTAATTCGTCTTCCAGAGTTACATCTTTCCCTTCAAGAAGCCTTTCGCTAAGGCTGTTCTTGTGGATTTGGCAAAGTGATATTTGGAAGCCCATAGAGGGCTGTGGTGAAAAAGGAAATATCTTCCGTTCAAAACTGGAAAGAAGCTTTCTGATAAACTGCTCTGTGTTCTGTTAATTCATCTCACAGAGTTACATCTTTCCTTTCAAGAAGCCTTTCGCTAAGGCTGTTCTTGTGGAATTGGCAAAGTGATATTTGGAAACCCATAGAGGGCTATGGTGAAAAAGGAAATACCTTCCATTCAAAACTGGAAAGAAGCTTTCTGAGAAACTGCTGTGTTCTGTTAATTCATCTCACAGAGTTACATCTTTCCCTTCAAGAAGCCTTTCGCTAATGCTGTTCTTGTGGAATTGGCAAAGTGATATTTGGAAGCCCATAGAGGGCTACGGTGAAAAAGGAAATATCTTCCGTTCAAAACTGGAAAAAAGCTTTTTTAGAAACTGCTCTTTGTTCTGTTAATTCATCTCACAGAGTTACACCTTTACCTTCAAGAAGCCTTTCGCTAAGGCTGTTCTTGTGGAATTGACAAAGTGATATTGGGAAGCCCATACAGGGCTATGGTGAAAAAGGAAATATCTTCCGTTCAAAAATGGAAAGAAGCTTTCTGAGAAACTGCTCTGTGTTCTGTTAATTCATCTCACAGAGTTACATGTTTCCCTTCAAGAATCCTTTCGCTAAGGCTTTTCTTGTGGAATTTACAAAGTGATATTTGCAAGCCCATAGAGGGCTATGGTGAAAAAGGAAATATCTTCCGTTCAAAACTGGAAAGAAGCTTTCTGAGAAACTGATCTGTGTTCTGTAAATTCATCTCACAGAGTTACATCTTTCCCTTCAAGAAGCCTTTCGGTAAGGCTGTTCTTGTGGAATTGGCAAAGTGATATTTGGAAGCCCATAGAGGGCTATGGTGAAAAAGGAAATACTTTCCGTTCAAAACTGGAAAGAAGCTTTCTGAGAATCTGCTCTGTGTTCTGTTAATTCATCTCACAGAGTTACATCTTTCCCTTCAAGAAGCCTTTCGCTAAGGCTGTTCTTGTTGAATTGGCAAAGGGATATTTGGAAGCCCATGGAGGGCTATGGTTGATAAAGCAAGTATCTTCCTTTCATAACTGGAAAGATGCTTTCTCAGAAACTGCTCTGTGTTCTGTTAATTTATCTCACAGAGTTACATCTTTCCCTTCAAGAAGCCTTTCTCTAAGGCTGTTCTTGTGGAATTGGCAAAGTGATATTTGGAAGCACATAGAGGGCTAGGGTGGAAAAGGAAATATCTTCCGTTCAAAACTGGAAAGAAGCTTTCTGAGAAACTGCTCTGTGTTCTGTTAATTCATCTCACAGAGTTACATCTTTCCCTTCAAGAAGCCTTTCGCTAAGGCTGTTCTTGTGGAATTGGCAAAGTGATATTTGGAAGAACATTGAGGGCTATGGTGAAAAAGGATACATCTTCCGTTCAAAACTGGAAAGAAGCTTTCTAATAAACTTCTCTGTGTTCTGTTAATTCATCTCACAGAGTTACATCTTTCCCTTCAAGAAGCCTTTCGCTAAGGCTGTTCTTGTGGAATTGGCAAAGTGATCTTTGGAAGCCCATAGAGGGCTATGGTGAAAAAGGAAATATCTTCCGTTCAAAATTGGAAAGAAGCTTTCTGAGAAACTGCTCTGTGTTCTCTTAATTCATCTCACAGAGTTACATCTTTCCCTTCAAGAAGCCTTTCGCTAAGGCTTTTCTTGTGGAATTGGCAAAGTGATATTTGGAAGCCCATAGAGGGCTACGGTGAAAAAGGAAATAACTTCCGTGCAATACTGGAAAGAAGCTTTCTGAGAAACTGCTCTGTGTTCTGTTAATTCATCCCACAGAGTTACATCTTTCCCTTCAAGAAGCCTTTCACTAAAGCTGTTCTTGTGGAAATGGCAAAGGGATATTTGGAAGCCCATAGAGGGCTATGGTGAAAAAGGAAATATCTTCGGTTCTAAAACTGGAAAGAAGCTTTCTGAGAAACTGCTCTGTGTTCTGTTAATTCGTCTCACAGAGTTACATCTTTCCCTTCAAGAAGCCTTTCGCTAAGGCTGTTCTTGTGGAATTGGCAAAGTGATATTTGGAAGCCCATAGAGGTCTATGGTGAAAAAGGAAATATCTTCCGTTCAAAACTGGAAAGAAGCTTTCTGAGAAACTGCTCTGTGTTCTGTTAATTCATCTCACAGAGTTACATCTTTCCCTTCAAGAAGCCTTTCGCTAAGGCTGTTTTTGTGGAATTGGCCAAGTGATATTTGGAAGCCCATAGAGGGCTATGGTGAAAAAGGAAATATCTTCCGTTCAAAACTGGAAAGAAGCTTTCTGAGAAACTGCTCTGTGTTCTGTTAATTCATCTCACAGAGTTACATCTTTCCCTTCCAGAAGCCTTTCGCTAAGGCTGTTCTTGTGGAATTGCCAGAGGGATATTTGGAAGCCCATAGAGGGCTATGGTGAAAAAGGAAATATCTTCCGTTCAAAACTGGAAAGAAGCTTTCTGAGAAACTGCTCTGTGTTCTGTTAATTCATCTCACAGAGTTACATCTTTCCCTTCAAGAAGCCTTTCGCTAAGGCTGTTCTTGTGGAATTGGCAAAGAGATATTTGGAAGCCCTTAGAGGGCTACGGTGAAAAAGGAAATATCTTCCGTTGAAAACTGGAAAGAAGCTTTCTGAGAAACTGCTCTGTGTTCTGTTAATTCATCTCACAGAGTTACATCTTTCCCGTCAAGAAGCCTTTCGCTAAGGCTGTTCTTGTGTAATTGGCAAAGTGATATTTGGAAGCCCATAGAGGGCTTTGGTGAAAAAGTAAGTATCTTCCGCTCAAAACTGGAAAGAAGCTTTCTGAGAAACTGCTCTGTGTTCTGTTAATTCGTCTCACAGAGTTACATCTTTCCCTTCAAGAAGCCTTTCGCTAAGGCTGTTCTTGTGGAATTGGCAAAGGGATATTTGGAAGCCCATAGAGGGCTATGGTGAAAAAGGAAATACCTTCCGTTCAAAACTGGAAAGAAGCTTTCTGAGAAACTACTCTGTGTTCTGTTAATTCATCTCACAGAGTTACATCTCTCCCTTCAAGAAGCCTTTCGCTAAGGCTGTTCTTGTGGAATTGGCAAAGTGATATTTGGAAGCCCATAGAGGGCTATGGTGAAAAAGGAAATATCTTCCGTTCAAAACTGGAAAGAAGCGTTCTGAGAAACTGCTCGGTGTTCTGTTAATTCATCTCACAGAGTTACATCTCTCCCTTCAAGAAGCCTTTCGCTAAGGCTGTTCTTGTGGAATTGGCAAAGTGATATTTGGAAGCCCATAGAGGGCTACGGTGAAAAAGGAAATATCTTCCGTTCAAAACTGGAAAGAAGCTTTCTGAGAAACTGCTCTGTGTTCTGTTAATTCATCTCACAGAGTTACATATCTCCCTTCAAGAAGCCTTTCGCTAAGGCTGTTCTTGTGGAATTGGCAAAGTGATATTTGGAAGCCCATAGAGGGCTACGGTGAAAAAGGAAATATCTTCCGTTCAAAACTGGAAAGAAGCTTTCTGAGAAACTGCTCTGTGTTCTGTTAATTCATCTCACAGAGTTACATCTTTCCCTTCAAGAAGCCTTTCGCTAAGGCTGTTCTTGTGGAATTGGCAAAGTGATATTTGGAAGCCCATAGAGGACTATGGTGAAAAAGGATATATCTTCCTTTCAAAACTGGAAAGAAGCTTTCTGAGAAACTGCTCTGTGTTCTGTTAATTCATCTCAGAGAGTTACATCTTTCCCTTCAAGAAGTCTTTCGCTAAGGCTATTCTTGTGGAATTGGCAAAGCGATATTTGGAAGCCCATAGATGGCTATGGTGAAAAAGGAAATATCTTCCGTTCAAAACTGGAAAGAAGCTTTCTGAGAAACTGCTCTGTGTTCTGTTAATTGATCTCACAGAGTTACATCTTTCCCTTCAAGAAGCCTTTCGCTAAGGCTGTTTTTGTGGAATTGGCAAAGTGATATTTGGAAGCCCAAAGAGGGCTATGGTGAAAAAGGAAATATCTTTCGTTCAAAACTGGAAAGAAGCTTTCTGAGAAACTGCTCTGTGTTCTGTTAATTCATCTCACAGAGTTACATCTTTCCCTTCAAGAAGCCTTTCGCTAAGGCTGTTCTTGTGGAATTGGCAAAGTGATATTTGGAAGCCCATAGAGGGTATGGTGAAAAAGGAAATATCTTCCGTTCAAAACTGGAAAGAAGCTTTCTGAGAAACTGCTCTGTGTTCTGTTAATTCATCTCACAGAGTTACATCTTTCCCTTCAAGAAGCCTTTCGCTAGTGCTGTTCTTGTGGAATTGGCAAAGGGATATTTGGAAGCCCATAGAGGGCTATGGTGAAAAAGGAAATATCTTCCGTTCAAAACTGGAAAGAAGCTTTCTGAGAAACTGTTCTGTGTTCTGTTAATTCATCTCACAGAGTTACATCTTTCCCTTCAAGAAGCCTTTCGTTAAGGCTGTTCTTGTGGAATTGGCAAAGTGATATTTGGAAGCCCATGGAGGACTATGGTTGATAAAGCAAATATCTTCTTTCAAAACTGGAAATAAGCTTTCTGAGAAACTGCTCTGTGTTCTGTTAATTCATCTCACAGAGTTACATCATTCCCTTCAAGAATCCTTTCTCTAAGGCTGTTCTTGTGGAATTGGCAAAATGATATTTGGAAGCCCATAGAGGGCTAAGGTGAAAAAGGAAGTATCTTCCGTTCAAAACTGGAAAGAAGCTTTCTGACAAACTGCTCTGTGTTCTGTTAATTCATCTCACAGAGTTGCATCTTTCCCTTCAAGAAGCCTTACGCTAAGGCTGTTCTTGTGGAAATGACAAAGTGATATTTGGAAGCCCATAGAGGCTATGGTGAAATTGGAAATATCTTCCGTTCAAAACTGGAAAGAATCCTTCTGAGAAACTCCTCTGTTTTCTGTTATTCATCTCAAAGAGTTACATCTTTCCCTTCAAGAAGCCTTTCGCTAAGGCTGTTCTTGTGGAATTGGCAAAGTGATATTTGGAAGACCATAGAGGGCTACGGTGAAAAAGGAAATATCTTCCGTTCAAAACTGGAAAGAAGCTTTCTGAGAAACTGCTCTGTGTTCTGTTAATTCATCTCACAGAGTTGCATCTTTCCCTTCAAGAAGCCTTTCGCTAAGGCTGTTCTTGTGGAAATCACAAAGTGATATTTGGAAGCCCTTAGTGGGCTATGGTGAAATTGGAAATATCCTCCGTTCAAAACTGGAAAGAATCCTTCTTAGGAAATGCTCTGTGTTCTGTTAATTCATCTCACAGAGTTATATCTTTCCCTTCAAGAATCTTTTCGCTAAGGCTGTTCTTCTGGAATTGGCAAAGTGATATTTGGAAGCCCATAGAGGGCTATGGTGAAAAAGGAAATATCTTCCGTTCAAAACTGGGAAGAAACTTTCTGAGAAACTGCTCTGTGTTCTGTTAATTCATGACACAGAGTTACATCTTTCCCTTCAAGAAGCCTTTCGCTAAGGCTGTTCTTGTGGAATTGGCAAAGGGATATTTGGAAGCCCATAGAGGGCTATGGTGAAAAAGCAAATACCTTCCGTTCAAAACTGGAAAGAAGCTTTCTGAGTAACTGCTCTGTGTTCTGTTAATTCATCTCACAGGGTTACATGTTTCCCTTCAAGAAGCCTTTCGGTAAGGCTGTTGTTGTGGAATTGGCAAAGGGATATATGGAAGCCGATAGAGGGCTATGGTGAAAAAGAAAATATCTTCCGTTCAAAACTGGAATGAAGCTTTCGGAGAAACTGCTCTGTGTTCTGTTAATTCATCTCACAGAGTTACATCCTTGCCTTCAAGAAGCCTTTCGCTAAGGCTGTTCTTGTGGAATTGGCAAAGTGATATTTGGAAGCCCATAGAGGGCTATGGTGAAAAAGGTAATATCTTCCGTTCAAAACTGGAAAGAACCTTTCTGAGAAACTGCTCTGTGTTCTGCTAATTCATCTCACAGAGCTACATCTTTCCCTTCAAGAAGCCTTTCGCTAAGGCTGTTCTTGTGGAATTGGCAAAGTGATATTTGGAAGCCCATAGAGGGCTAGGGTGAAAAAGGAAATATCTTCCGTTCAAAAATGGAAAGAAGCTTTCTGAGAAACTGCTCTGTGTTCTGTTAATTCATCTCACAGAGTTACATCTTTCCCTTCAAGAAGCCTTTCGCTAAGGCTGTTCTTCTGGAATTGGCAAAGTGATATTTGGAAGCCCATAGAGGGCTATGGTGAAAAAGGAAATATCTTCCGTTCAAAACTGGAAAGAAGCTTTCTGGGAAACTGCTCTGTGTTCTGTTAATTCATCTCACAGAGTTACATCTTTCCCGTCAAGACGCCTTTCGCTAAGGCTGTTCCTGTGGAATTGACAGAGTGATATTTGGAAGCCCATAGAGGGCTATGGTGAAAAAGGAAATATCTTCCGTTCAAAACTGGAAAGAAGCGTTCTGAGAAACTGCTCGGTGTTCTCTTAATTCATCTCACAGAGTTACATCTTTCCCTGCAAGAAGCCTTTCGCTAAGGCTGTTCTTGTGGAATTGACAAAGGGACATTTGGAAGCCCATAGAGGGCTATGGTGAAAAAGGAAATATCTTCCGTTCAAAACTGGAAAGAAGCTTTCTGAGAAACTGCTCTGTGTTCTGTTAATTCATCTCACAGAGTTACATCTTTCCCTTCAAGAAGCCTTTCGCTAAGGCTGTTCTTGTGGAATTGGGAAAGTGATATTTGGAAGCCCATTGAGGGCTATGGTGAAAAAGGAAATATCTTTCGTTCAAAACTGGAAATAACCTTTCTCAGAAACTGCTCTGTGTTCTGTTAGTTCATCTCACAGTGTTACATCTTTCCCTTCAAGAAGCCTTTCGCTAAGGCTGTTCTTGTGGAATTGGCAAAGTGATATTTGGAAGCCCATAGAGGGCTATGGTGAAAAAGGAAATATCTTCCGTTCAAAACTGGAAAGAAGCTTTCTGAGAAACTGCTCTGTGTTCTGTTAATTCATCTCACAGAGTTACATCTCTCCCTTCAAGAAGCCTTTCGCTAAGGCTGTTCTTGTGGAATTGGCAAAGTGATATTTGGAAGCCCATAGAGGGCTACGGTGAAAAAGGAAATATCTTCCGTTCAAAACTGGAAAGAAGCTTTCTGAGAAACTGCTCTGTGTTCTGTCAATTCATCTCACCGAGTTACATCTTTCCCTTCAAGAAGCCTTTCGCTAAGGCTGTTCTTGTGGAATTGGCAAAGTGATATTTGGAAGCCCATAGAGGGCTACGGTGAAAAAGGAAATATCTTCCGTTCAAAACTGGAAAAAAGCTTTTTTAGAAACTGCTCTTTGTTCTGTTAATTCATCTCACAGAGTTACACCTTTACCTTCAAGAAGCCTTTCGCTAAGGCTGTTCTTGTGGAATTGACAAAGTGATATTGGGAAGCCCATACAGGGCTATGGTGAAAAAGGAAATATCTTCCGTTCAAAAATGGAAAGAAGCTTTCTGAGAAACTGCTCTGTGTTCTGTTAATTCATCTCACAGAGTTACATCTTTCCCTTCAAGAATCCTTTCGCTAAGGCTTTTCTTGTGGAATTTACAAAGTGATATTTGCAAGCCCATAGAGGGCTATGGTGAAAAAGGAAATATCTTCCGTTCAAAACTGGAAAGAAGCTTTCTGAGAAACTGATCTGTGTTCTGTAAATTCATCTCACAGAGTTACATCTTTCCCTTCAAGAAGCCTTTCGGTAAGGCTGTTCTTGTGGAATTGGCAAAGTGATATTTGGAAGCCCATAGAGGGCTATGGTGAAAAAGGAAATACTTTCCGTTCAAAACTGGAAAGAAGCTTTCTGAGAAACTGCTCTGTGTTCTGTTAATTCATCTCACAGAGTTACATCTTTCCCTTCAAGAAGCCTTTCGCTAAGGCTGTTCTTGTTGAATTGGCAAAGGGATATTTGGAAGCCCATGGAGGGCTATGGTTGATAAAGCAAGTATCTTCCTTTCATAACTGGAAAGATGCTTTCTCAGAAACTGCTCTGTGTTCTGTTAATTTATCTCACAGAGTTCCATCTTTCCCTTCAAGAAGCCTTTCTCTAAGGCTGTTCTTGTGGAATTGGCAAAGTGATATTTGGAAGCACATAGAGGGCTAGGGTGGAAAAGGAAATATCTTCCGTTCAAAACTGGAAAGAAGCTTTCTGAGAAACTGCTCTGTGTTCTTTTAATTCATCTCACAGAGTTACATCTTTCCCTTCAAGAAGCCTTTCGCTAAGGCTGTTCTTGTGGAATTGGCAAAGTGATATTTGGAAGAACATTGAGGGCTATGGTGAAAAAGGATACATCTTCCGTTCAAAACTGGAAAGAAGCTTTCTGAGAAACTGCTCTGTGTTCTGTTAATTCATCTCACAGAGTTACATCTTTCCCTTCAAGAAGCCTTTCGCTAAGGCTGTTCTTGTGGAATTGGCAAAGTGATATTTGGAAGCCCATAGAGGGCTATGGTGAAAAAGGAAGTATCTTCCGTTCAAAACTGGAAAGAACCTTTCTGAGAAACTGCTCTGTGTTCTGTTAATTCATCTCACAGAGTTACATCTTTCCCTTAAAGAAGCCTTTCGCTAAGGCTGTTCTTGTGGAATTGCCAAAGTCATATTTGGAAGCCCACAGAGGGCTTTGGTGAAATAGGAAATATCTTCCGTTCAAAACTGGAAAGAAGCTTTCTGAGAAACTGCTGTGTGTTCTGTTAATTCATCTCACAGAGTTACATCTTTCCCTTCAAGAAGCCTTTCGCTAAGGCTGTTCTTGTGGAATTGGCAAAGTGATATTTAGAAGCACATTGAGGGCTATGGTGAAAAAGGAAGTAACTTCCGTACGAAACTGGAAAGAAGCTTTCTGAGAAACTGCTCTGTGTTCTGCTAATTCATCTCACAGAGTTACATCTTTCCCTTCAAGAAGCCTTTCGCTAAGACTGTTCTTGTGGAATTGGCAAAGTCATATTTGGAAGCCCATTGAGGGCTATCTTGAAAAAGGAAATATCTTCCGTTCAAAACTGGAAAGAAACTTTCTGAGAAACTGCTCTGTGTTCTGTTAATTCATCTCACAGAGTTACATCTATCCCTTCAAGAAGCCTTTTGCTAAGGCTGTTCTTGTGGAATTGGCAAAGTCATATTTGGAAGCCCATTGAGGGCTATGGTGAAAAAGGAAATATCTTCCGTTCAAAACTGGAAAGAAGCTTTCTGATAAACTGCTCTGTGTTCTGTTAATTCATCTCACAGAGTTACATCTTTCCCTTCAAGAAGCCTTTCGCTAAGGCTGTTCTTGTGGAATTGGCAAACTGATATTTGGAAGCCCATAGAGGGCTATGGTGAAAAAGGAAATATCTTCCATTCAAAACTGGAAAGAAGCTTTCTGATAAACTTCTCTGTGTTCTGTTAATTCATCTCACAGAGCTACATCTTTCCCTTCAAGAAGCCTTTCGCTAAGGCTGTTCTTGTGGAATTGGCAAAGTGATATTTGGAAGCCCATAGAGGGCTAGGGTGAAAAAGGAAATATCTTCCGTTCAAAACTGGAAAGAAGCTTTCTGAGAAACTGCTCTGTGTTCTGTTAATTCATCTCACAGAGTTACATCTTTCCCTTCAAGAAGCCTTTCGCTAAGGCTGTTCTTCTGGAATTGGCAAAGTGATATTTGGAAGCCCATAGAGGGCTATGGTGAAAAAGGAAATATCTTCCGTTCAAAACTGGAAAGAAGCTTTCTGGGAAACTGCTCTGTGTTCTGTTAATTCATCTCACAGAGTTACATCTTTCCCGTCAAGGCGCCTTTCGCTAAGGCTGTTCCTGTGGAATTGACAGAGTGATATTTGGAAGCCCATAGAGGGCTATGGTGAAAA
Source organism: Chlorocebus sabaeus (assembly GCF_047675955.1). Taxonomy (NCBI): domain Eukaryota; kingdom Metazoa; phylum Chordata; class Mammalia; order Primates; family Cercopithecidae; genus Chlorocebus; species Chlorocebus sabaeus. Next base: position 345,353 of record NW_027327540.1, on the reverse strand, counting down.
AGGAAATATCTTCCGTTCAAAACTGGAAAGAAGCGTTCTGAGAAACTGCTCGGTGTTCTCTTAATTCATCTCACAGAGTTACATCTTTCCCTGCAAGAAGCCTTTCGCTAAGGCTGTTCTTGTGGAATTGACAAAGGGACATTTGGAAGCCCATAGAGGGCTATGGTGAAAAAGGAAATATCTTCCGTTCAAAACTGGAAAGAAGCTTTCTGAGAAACTGCTCTGTGTTCTGTTAATTCATCTCACAGAGTTACATCTTTCCCTTCAAGAAGCCTTTCGCTAAGGCTGTTCTTGTGGAATTGGGAAAGTGATATTTGTAAGCCCATAGAGGGCTATGGTGAAAAAGGAAATATCTTTCGTTCAAAACTGGAAAGAACCTTTCTCAGAAACTGCTCTGTGTTCTGTTAATTCATCTCACAGTGTTACATCTTTCCCTTCAAGAAGCATTTCGCTAAGGCTGTTCTTGTGGAATTGGCAAAGTGATATTTGGAAGCCCATAGAGGGCTATGGTGAAAAAGGAAATATCTTCCGTTCAAAACTGGAAAGAAGCTTTCTGAGAAACTGCTCTGTGTTCTGTTAATTCATCTCACAGAGTTACATCTCTCCCTTCAAGAAGCCTTTCGCTAAGGCTGTTCTTGTGGAATTGGCAAAGTGATATTTGGAAGCCCATAGAGGGCTACGGTGAAAAAGGAAATATCTTCCGTTCAAAACTGGAAAGAAGCTTTCTGAGAAACTGCTCTGTGTTCTGTCAATTCATCTCACCGAGTTACATCTTTCCCTTCAAGAAGCCTTTCGCTAAGGCTGTTCTTGTGGAATTGGCAAAGTGATATTTGGAAGCCCATAGAGGGCTACGGTGAAAAAGGAAATAGCTTCCGTTCAAAACTGGAAAAAAGCTTTTTTAGAAACTGCTCTTTGTTCTGTTAATTCATCTCACAGAGTTACACCTTTACCTTCAAGAAGCCTTTCGCTAAGGCTGTTCTTGTGGAATTGACAAAGTGATATTGGGAAGCCCATACAGGGCTATGGTGAAAAAGGAAATATCTTCCGTTCAAAAATGGAAAGAAGCTTTCTGAGAAACTGCTCTGTGTTCTGTTAATTCATCTCACAGAGTTACATCTTTCCCTTCAAGAATCCTTTCGCTAAGGCTTTTCTTGTGGAATTTACAAAGTGATATTTGCAAGCCCATAGAGGGCTATGGTGAAAAAGGAAATATCTTCCGTTCAAAACTGGAAAGAAGCTTTCTGAGAAACTGATCTGTGTTCTGTAAATTCATCTCACAGAGTTACATCTTTCCCTTCAAGAAGCCTTTCGGTAAGGCTGTTCTTGTTTAATTGGCAAAGTGATATTTGGAAGCCCATAGAGGGCTATGGTGAAAAAGGAAATACTTTCCGTTCAAAACTGGAAAGAAGCTTTCTGAGAAACTGCTCTGTGTTCTGTTAATTCATCTCACAGAGTTACATCTTTCCCTTCAAGAAGCCTTTCGCTAAGGCTGTTCTTGTTGAATTGGCAAAGGGATATTTGGAAGCCCATGGAGGGCTATGGTTGATAAAGCAAGTATCTTCCTTTCATAACTGGAAAGATGCTTTCTCAGAAACTGCTCTGTGTTCTGTTAATTTATCTCACAGAGTTACATCTTTCCCTTCAAGAAGCCTTTCTCTAAGGCTGTTCTTGTGGAATTGGCAAAGTGATATTTGGAAGCACATAGAGGGCTAGGGTGGAAAAGGAAATATCTTCCGTTCAAAACTGGAAAGAAGCTTTCTGAGAAACTGCTCTGTGTTCTGATAATTCATCTCACAGAGTTACATCTTTCCCTTCAAGAAGCCTTTCGCTAAGGCTGTTCTTGTGGAATTGGCAAAGTGATATTTGGAAGAACATTGAGGGCTATGGTGAAAAAGGATACATCTTCCGTTCAAAACTGGAAAGAAGCTTTCTGAGAAACTGCTCTGTGTTCTGTTAATTCATCTCACAGAGTTACATCTTTCCCTTCAAGAAGCCTTTCGCTAAGGCTGTTCTTGTGGAATTGGCAAAGTGATATTTGGAAGCCCATAGAGGGCTATGGTGAAAAAGGAAGTATCTTCCGTTCAAAACTGGAAAGAACCTTTCTGAGAAACTGCTCTGTGTTCTGTTAATTCATCTCACAGAGTTACATCTTTCCCTTAAAGAAGCCTTTCGCTAAGGCTGTTCTTGTGGAATTGCCAAAGTCATATTTGGAAGCCCACAGAGGGCTTTGGTGAAATAGGAAATATCTTCCGTTCAAAACTGGAAAGAAGCTTTCTGAGAAACTGCTGTGTGTTCTGTTAATTCATCTCACAGAGTTACATCTTTCCCTTCAAGAAGCCTTTCGCTAAGGCTGTTCTTGTGGAATTGGCAAAGTGATATTTGGAAGCACATTGAGGGCTATGGTGAAAAAGGAAATAACTTCCGTACGAAACTGGAAAGAAGCTTTCTGAGAAACTGCTCTGTGTTCTGCTAATTCATCTCACAGAGTTACATCTTTCCCTTCAAGAAGCCTTTCGCTAAGACTGTTCTTGTGGAATTGGAAAAGTCATATTTGGAAGCCCATTGAGGGCTATCTTGAAAAAGGAAATATCTTCCGTTCAAAACTGGAAAGAAACTTTCTGAGAAACTGCTCTGTGTTCTGTTAATTCATCTCACAGAGTTACATCTATCCCTTCAAGAAGCCTTTTGCTAAGGCTGTTCTTGTGGAATTGGCAAAGTCATATTTGGAAGCCCATTGAGGGCTATGGTGAAAAAGGAAATATCTTCCGTTCAAAACTGGAAAGAAGCTTTCTGATAAACTGCTCTGTGTTCTGTTAATTCATCTCACAGAGTTACATCTTTCCCTTCAAGAAGCCTTTCGCTAAGGCTGTTCTTGTGGAATTGGCAAAGTGATATTTGGAAGCCCATAGAGGGCTATGGTGAAAAAGGAAATATCTTCCATTCAAAACTGGAAAGAAGCTTTCTGATAAACTTCTCTGTGTTCTGTTAATTCATCTCACAGAGTTACATCTTTCCCTTCAAGAAGCCTTTCGCTAAGGCTGTTCTTGTGGAATTGGCAAAGTGATCTTTGGAAGCCCATAGAGGGCTATGGTGAAAAAGGAAATATCTTCCGTTCAAAACTGGAAAGAAGCTTTCTGAGAAACTGCTCTGTGTTCTCTTAATTCATCTCACAGAGTTACATCTTTCCCTTCAAGAAGCCTTTCGCTAAGGCTTTTCTTGTGGAATTGGCAAAGTGATATTTGGAAGCCCATAGAGGGCTACGGTGAAAAAGGAAATAACTTCCGTGCAATACTGGAAAGAAGCTTTCTGAGAATCTGCTCTGTGTTCTGTTAATTCATCCCACAGAGTTACATCTTTCCCTTCAAGAAGCCTTTCACTAAAGCTGTTCTTGTGGAAATGGCAAAGGGATATTTGGAAGGCCATAGAGGGCTCTGGTGAAAAAGGAAATATCTTCGGTTCTAAAACTGGAAAGAAGCTTTCTGAGAAACTGCTCTGTGTTCTGTTAATTCGTCTCACAGAGTTACATCTTTCCCTTCAAGAAGCCTTTCGCTAAGGCTGTTCTTGTGGAATTGGCAAAGTGATATTTGGAAGCCCATAGAGGTCTATGGTGAAAAAGGAAATATCTTCCGTTCAAAACTGGAAAGAAGCTTTCTGAGAAACTGCTCTGTGTTCTGTTAATTCATCTCACAGAGTTACATCTTTCCCTTCAAGAAGCCTTTCGCTAAGGCTGTTTTTGTGGAATTGGCCAAGTGATATTTGGAAGCCCATAGAGGGCTATGGTGAAAAAGGAAATATCTTCCGTTCAAAACTGGAAAGAAGCTTTCTGAGAAACTGCTCTGTGTTCTGTTAATTCATCTCACAGAGTTACATCTATCCCTTCCAGAAGCCTTTCGCTAAGGCTGTTCTTGTGGAATTGCCAAAGGGATATTTGGAAGCCCATAGAGGGCTATGGTGAAAAAGGAAATATCTTCCGTTCAAAACTGGAAAGAAGCTTTCTGAGAAACTGCTCTGTGTTCTGTTAATTCATCTCACAGAGTTACATCTTTCCCTTCAAGAAGCCTTTCGCTAAGGCTGTTCTTGTGGAATTGGCAAAGTCATATTTGGAAGCCCATTGAGGGCTATGGTGAAAAAGGAAATATCTTCCGTTCAAAACTGGAAAGAAGCTTTCTGAGAAACTGCTCTGTGTTCTGTTAAATCATCTCACAGAGTTACATCTTTGCCGTCAAGAAGTCTTTCGCTAAGGCTGTTCTTGTGGAATTGGCAAAGTGATATTTGGAAGCCCATAGAGGGCTATGGTGAAAAAGGAAATATCTTCCGTTCAAAACTGGAAAGAACCTTTCTGAGAAACTGCTCTGTGCTCTGTTAATTCATCTCACGGAGTTACATCTTTCCCTTCAAGAAGCCTTTCGCTAAGGCTGTTGTTGTGGAATTGGCAAAGTGATATTTGGAAGCCCATAGAGGGCTAGGGTGGAAAGGGAAATATCTTCCGTTAAAAATTGGAAAGAAGCTTTCTGAGAAACTGCTCTGTGTTCTGTTAATTCATCTCACAGAGTTACATCTTTCCCTTCAAGAAGCCTTTCGCTAAGGCTGTTCTTCTGGAATTGGCAAAGTGATATTTGGAAGCCCATAGAGGGCTATGGTGAAAAAGGAAATATCTTCCGTTCAAAACTGGAAAGAAGCTTTCTGGGAAACTGCTCTGTGTTCTGTTAATTCATCTCACAGAGTTACATCTTTCCCGTCAAGACGCCTTTCGCTAAGGCTGTTCCTGTGGAATTGACAGAGTGATATTTGGAAGCCCATAGAGGGCTATGGTGAAAAAGGAAATATCTTCCGTTCAAAACTGGAAAGAAGCGTTCTGAGAAACTGCTCGGTGTTCTCTTAATTCATCTCACAGAGTTACATCTTTCCCTGCAAGAAGCCTTTCGCTAAGGCTGTTCTTGTGGAATTGACAAAGGGACATTTGGAAGCCCATAGAGGGCTATGGTGAAAAAGGAAATATCTTCCGTTCAAAACTGGAAAGAAGCTTTCTGAGAAACTGCTCTGTGTTCTGTTAATTCATCTCACAGAGTTACATCTTTCCCTTCAAGAAGCCTTTCGCTAAGGCTGTTCTTGTGGAATTGGGAAAGTGATATTTGTAAGCCCATAGAGGGCTATGGTGAAAAAGGAAATATCTTTCGTTCAAAACTGGAAAGAACCTTTCTCAGAAACTGCTCTGTGTTCTGTTAATTCATCTCACAGTGTTACATCTTTCCCTTCAAGAAGCATTTCGCTAAGGCTGTTCTTGTGGAATTGGCAAAGTGTTATTTGGAAGCCCATAGAGGGCTATGGTGAAAAAGGAAATATCTTCCGTTCAAAACTGGAAAGAAGCTTTCTGAGAAACTGCTCTGTGTTCTGTTAATTCATCTCACAGAGTTACATCTCTCCCTTCAAGAAGCCTTTCGCTAAGGCTGTTCTTGTGGAATTGGCAAAGTGATATTTGGAAGCCCATAGAGGGCTACGGTGAAAAAGGAAATATCTTCCGTTCAAAACTGGAAAGAAGCTTTCTGAGAAACTGCTCTGTGTTCTGTCAATTCATCTCACCGAGTTACATCTTTCCCTTCAAGAAGCCTTTCGCTAAGGCTGTTCTTGTGGAATTGGCAAAGTGATATTTGGAAGCCCATAGAGGGCTACGGTGAAAAAGGAAATATCTTCCGTTCAAAACTGGAAAAAAGCTTTTTTAGAAACTGCTCTTTGTTCTGTTAATTCATCTCACAGAGTTACACCTTTACCTTCAAGAAGCCTTTCGCTAAGGCTGTTCTTGTGGAATTGACAAAGTGATATTGGGAAGCCCATACAGGGCTATGGTGAAAAAGGAAATATCTTCCGTTCAAAAATGGAAAGAAGCTTTCTGAGAAACTGCTCTGTGTTCTGTTAATTCATCTCACAGAGTTACATCTTTCCCTTCAAGAATCCTTTCGCTAAGGCTTTTCTTGTGGAATTTACAAAGTGATATTTGCAAGCCCATAGAGGGCTATGGTGAAAAAGGAAATATCTTCCGTTCAAAACTGGAAAGAAGCTTTCTGAGAAACTGATCTGTGTTCTGTAAATTCATCTCACAGAGTTACATCTTTCCCTTCAAGAAGCCTTTCGGTAAGGCTGTTCTTGTGGAATTGGCAAAGTGATATTTGGAAGCCCATAGAGGGCTATGGTGAAAAAGGAAATACTTTCCGTTCAAAACTGGAAAGAAGCTTTCTGAGAAACTGCTCTGTGTTCTGTTAATTCATCTCACAGAGTTACATCTTTCCCTTCAAGAAGCCTTTCGCTAAGGCTGTTCTTGTTGAATTGGCAAAGGGATATTTGGAAGCCCATGGAGGGCTATGGTTGATAAAGCAAGTATCTTCCTTTCATAACTGGAAAGATGCTTTCTCAGAAACTGCTCTGTGTTCTGTTAATTTATCTCACAGAGTTACATCTTTCCCTTCAAGAAGCCTTTCTCTAAGGCTGTTCTTGTGGAATTGGCAAAGTGATATTTGGAAGCACATAGAGGGCTAGGGTGGAAAAGGAAATATCTTCCGTTCAAAACTGGAAAGAAGCTTTCTGAGAAACTGCTCTGTGTTCTGATAATTCATCTCACAGAGTTACATCTTTCCCTTCAAGAAGCCTTTCGCTAAGGCTGTTCTTGTGGAATTGGCAAAGTGATATTTGGAAGAACATTGAGGGCTATGGTGAAAAAGGATACATCTTCCGTTCAAAACTGGAAAGAAGCTTTCTGAGAAACTGCTCTGTGTTCTGTTAATTCATCTCACAGAGTTACATCTTTCCCTTCAAGAAGCCTTTCGCTAAGGCTGTTCTTGTGGAATTGGCAAAGTGATATTTGGAAGCCCATAGAGGGCTATGGTGAAAAAGGAAGTATCTTCCGTTCAAAACTGGAAAGAACCTTTCTGAGAAACTGCTCTGTGTTCTGTTAATTCATCTCACAGAGTTACATCTTTCCCTTAAAGAAGCCTTTCGCTAAGGCTGTTCTTGTGGAATTGCCAAAGTCATATTTGGAAGCCCACAGAGGGCTTTGGTGAAATAGGAAATATCTTCCGTTCAAAACTGGAAAGAAGCTTTCTGAGAAACTGCTGTGTGTTCTGTTAATTCATCTCACAGAGTTACATCTTTCCCTTCAAGAAGCCTTTCGCTAAGGCTGTTCTTGTGGAATTGGCAAAGTGATATTTGGAAGCACATTGAGGGCTATGGTGAAAAAGGAAATAACTTCCGTACGAAACTGGAAAGAAGCTTTCTGAGAAACTGCTCTGTGTTCTGCTAATTCATCTCACAGAGTTACATCTTTCCCTTCAAGAAGCCTTTCGCTAAGACTGTTCTTGTGGAATTGGAAAAGTCATATTTGGAAGCCCATTGAGGGCTATCTTGAAAAAGGAAATATCTTCCGTTCAAAACTGGAAAGAAACTTTCTGAGAAACTGCTCTGTGTTCTGTTAATTCATCTCACAGAGTTACATCTATCCCTTCAAGAAGCCTTTTGCTAAGGCTGTTCTTGTGGAATTGGCAAAGTCATATTTGGAAGCCCATTGAGGGCTATGGTGAAAAAGGAAATATCTTCCGTTCAAAACTGGAAAGAAGCTTTCTGATAAACTGCTCTGTGTTCTGTTAATTCATCTCACAGAGTTACATCTTTCCCTTCAAGAAGCCTTTCGCTAAGGCTGTTCTTGTGGAATTGGCAAAGTGATATTTGGAAGCCCATAGAGGGCTATGGTGAAAAAGGAAATATCTTCCATTCAAAACTGGAAAGAAGCTTTCTGATAAACTTCTCTGTGTTCTGTTAATTCATCTCACAGAGTTACATCTTTCCCTTCAAGAAGCCTTTCGCTAAGGCTGTTCTTGTGGAATTGGCAAAGTGATCTTTGGAAGCCCATAGAGGGCTATGGTGAAAAAGGAAATATCTTCCGTTCAAAACTGGAAAGAAGCTTTCTGAGAAACTGCTCTGTGTTCTCTTAATTCATCTCACAGAGTTACATCTTTCCCTTCAAGAAGCCTTTCGCTAAGGCTTTTCTTGTGGAATTGGCAAAGTGATATTTGGAAGCCCATAGAGGGCTACGGTGAAAAAGGAAATAACTTCCGTGCAATACTGGAAAGAAGCTTTCTGAGAATCTGCTCTGTGTTCTGTTAATTCATCCCACAGAGTTACATCTTTCCCTTCAAGAAGCCTTTCACTAAAGCTGTTCTTGTGGAAATGGCAAAGGGATATTTGGAAGGCCATAGAGGGCTCTGGTGAAAAAGGAAATATCTTCGGTTCTAAAACTGGAAAGAAGCTTTCTGAGAAACTGCTCTGTGTTCTGTTAATTCGTCTCACAGAGTTACATCTTTCCCTTCAAGAAGCCTTTCGCTAAGGCTGTTCTTGTGGAATTGGCAAAGTGATATTTGGAAGCCCATAGAGGTCTATGGTGAAAAAGGAAATATCTTCCGTTCAAAACTGGAAAGAAGCTTTCTGAGAAACTGCTCTGTGTTCTGTTAATTCATCTCACAGAGTTACATCTTTCCCTTCAAGAAGCCTTTCGCTAAGGCTGTTTTTGTGGAATTGGCCAAGTGATATTTGGAAGCCCATAGAGGGCTATGGTGAAAAAGGAAATATCTTCCGTTCAAAACTGGAAAGAAGCTTTCTGAGAAACTGCTCTGTGTTCTGTTAATTCATCTCACAGAGTTACATCTATCCCTTCCAGAAGCCTTTCGCTAAGGCTGTTCTTGTGGAATTGCCAAAGGGATATTTGGAAGCCCATAGAGGGCTATGGTGAAAAAGGAAATATCTTCCGTTCAAAACTGGAAAGAAGCTTTCTGAGAAACTGCTCTGTGTTCTGTTAATTCATCTCACAGAGTTACATCTTTCCCTTCAAGAAGCCTTTCGCTAAGGCTGTTCTTGTGGAATTGGCAAAGTCATATTTGGAAGCCCATTGAGGGCTATGGTGAAAAAGGAAATATCTTCCGTTCAAAACTGGAAAGAAGCTTTCTGAGAAACTGCTCTGTGTTCTGTTAAATCATCTCACAGAGTTACATCTTTGCCGTCAAGAAGTCTTTCGCTAAGGCTGTTCTTGTGGAATTGGCAAAGTGATATTTGGAAGCCCATAGAGGGCTATGGTGAAAAAGGAAATATCTTCCGTTCAAAACTGGAAAGAACCTTTCTGAGAAACTGCTCTGTGCTCTGTTAATTCATCTCACGGAGTTACATCTTTCCCTTCAAGAAGCCTTTCGCTAAGGCTGTTGTTGTGGAATTGGCAAAGTGATATTTGGAAGCCCATAGAGGGCTAGGGTGGAAAGGGAAATATCTTCCGTTAAAAATTGGAAAGAAGCTTTCTGAGAAACTGCTCTGTGTTCTGTTAATTCATCTCACAGAGTTACATCTTTCCCTTCAAGAAGCCTTTCGCTAAGGCTGTTCTTGTGGAAATGACAAAGTGATATTTGGAAGCCCATAGAGGGCTATTGTGAAATTGGATATATCTTCCGTTCAAAACTGGAAAGAATCCTTCTGAGAAACTGCTCTGTGTTCTGTTAATTCATCTCACAGAGTTACATCTTTCCCTTCAAGACGCCTTTCGCTAAGGCTGTTCTTATGGAATTGGCAAAGTGATATTTGGAAGCCCATATAGGGCTATGGTGAAAAAGGAAATATCTTTCGTTCAAAACTGGAAAGAAGCTTTCTGAGAAACTGCTCTGTGTTCTGTTAATTCATCTCACAGAGTTACATCTTTCCCTTCAAGAAGCCTTTCGCTAAGGCTGTTCTTGTGGAATTGGCAAAGTGATATTTGGAAGCCCATTTCGGGCTATGGTGAAAAAGGAAATATCTTCCGTTCAAAACTGGAAAGAAGCTTTCTGAGAAACTGCTCTGTGTTCTGTTAAATCATCTCACAGAGTTACATCTTTGCCGTCAAGAAGTCTTTCGCTAAGGCTGTTCTTGTGGAATTGGAAAAGTGATATTTGGAAGCCCATAGAGGGCTATGGTGAAAAAGGAAATATCTTCCGTTCAAAACTGGAAAGAACCTTTCTGAGAAACTGCTCTGTGCTCTGTTAATTCATCTCACGGAGTTACATCTTTCCCTTCAAGAAGCCTTTCGCTAAGGCTGTTGTTGTGGAATTGGCAAAGTGATATTTGGAAGCCCATAAAGGGCTAGGGTGGAAAGGGAAATATCTTCCGTTAAAAATTGGAAAGAAGCTTTCTGAGAAACTGCTCTGTGTTCTGTTAATTCATCTCACAGAGTTACATCTTTCCCTTCAAGAAGCCTTTCGCTAAGGCTGTTCTTGTGGAAATGGCAAAGTGATATTTGGAAGCCCATAGAGGGCTATGGTGAAATTGGATATATCTTCCGTTCAAAACTGGAAAGAATCCTTCTGAGAAACTGCTCTGTGTTCTGTTAATTCATCTCACAGAGTTACATCTTTCCCTTCAAGAAGCCTTTCGCTAAGGCTTTTCTTGTGTAATTGGCAAAGTGATATTTGGAAGCCCATATTGGGCTACGGTGAAAAATCAAATATCTTCCGTTCAAAATTGGAAAGAAGCTTTCTGAGAAACTGCTCTGTGTTCTGTTAATTCATCTCACAGAGTTACATCTTTCCCTTCAACAAGCCTTTCACTAAAGCTGTTCTTGTGGAATTGGCAAAGTGATATTTGGAAGCACATCGAGGGCTAGGGTGGAAAAGGAAATATCTTCCGTTCAAAACTGGAAAGAAGCTTTCTGAGAAACTGCTCTGTGTTCTGTTAATTCATCTCACAGAGTTACATCTTTCCCTTCAAGAAGCCTTTCGCTAAGGCTGTTCTTGTGGAATTGGCAAAGTCATATTTGGAAGCCCATTGAGGGCTATGGTGAAAAAGGAAATATCTTCCATTCAAAACTGGAAAGAAGCTTTCTAAGAAACTGCTCTGTGTTCTGTTAATTCATCTCACAGAGCTACATCTTTCCCTTCAAGAAGCGTTTCGCTAAGGCTGTTCTTGTGAAATTGGCAAAGTGATATTTGGAAGCCCATAGAGGGCTACGGTGAAAAAGGAAATATCTTCCGTTCAAAACTGGAAAGAAGCTTTCTGAGAAACTGCTCTGTGTTCTGTTAATTCATCTCAGAGAGTTACATCTTTCCCTTCAAGAAGCCTTTCGCTAAGGCTGTTCTTGTGGAATTGGCAAAGTGATATTTGGAAGCAAATAGAGGGCTATGGTGAAAAAGGAAATATCTTCTGTTCAAAACTGGAAAGAATCTTGATGAGAAACTGATCTGTGTTCTGTTAATTCATCTCACAGAGTTACATCTTTCCCTTCAAGAAGCCTTTCGCTAAGGCTGTTCTTATGGAATTGGCAAAGTGATATTTGGAAGCCCATATAGGACTATGGTGAAAAAGGAAATATCTTTCGTTCAAAACTGGAAAGAAGCTTTCTGAAAAACTGCTCTGTGTTCTGTTAATTCATCTCACAGAGTTACATCTTTCCCTTCAAGAAGCCTTTCGCTAAGGCTGTTCTTGTGGAATTGCCAAGGGGATATTTGGAAGCCCATAGAGGCCTATGGTGAAAAAGGAAATATCTTCCGTTCGAAACTGGAAAGAAGCTTTCTGAGAAACTGCTCTGTGTTCTGCTAATTCATCTCACAGAGTTACATCTTTCCCTTCAAGAAGCCTTTCGCTAAGGCTGTTCTTGTGGAATTGGCAAAGTCATATTTGAAAGCCCATTGAGGGCTAAGGTGAAAAAGGAAATATCTTCCGTTCAAAACTGGAAAGAAGCTTTCTGATAAACTTCTCTGTGTTCTGTTAATTCATCTCACAGAGTTACATCTTTCCCTTCAAGAAGCCTTTCGCTAAGGCTGTTCTTGTGGAATTGGCAAAGTGATCTTTGGAAGCCCATAGAGGGCTATGGTGAAAAAGGAAATATCTTCCGTTCAAAACTGGAAAGAAGCTTTCTGAGAAACTGCTCTGTGTTCTCTTAATTCATCTCACAGAGTTACATCTTTCCCTTCAAGAAGCCTTTCGCTAAGGCTTTTCTTGTGGAATTGGCAAAGTGATATTTGGAAGCCCATAGAGGGCTACGGTGAAAAAGGAAATAACTTCCGTGCAATACTGGAAAGAAGCTTTCTGAGAAACTGCTCTGTGTTCTGTTAATTCATCCCACAGAGTTACATCTTTCCCTTCAAGAAGCCTTTCACTAAAGCTGTTCTTGTGGAAATGGCAAAGGGATATTTGGAAGCCCATAGAGGGCTATGGTGAAAAAGGAAATATCTTCCGTTCAAAACTGGAAAGAAGCTTTCTGAGAAACTGCTCTGTGTTCTGTTAAATCATCTCACAGGGTTACATCTTTCCCTTCAAGAAGCCTTTCGCTAAGGCTGTTCTTGTTGAATTGGCAAAGTGATATTTGGAAGCCCATGGAGGGCTATGGTTGATAAAGCAAGTATCTTCCTTTCATAACTGGAAAGAAGCTTTCTGATAAACTTCTCTGTGTTCTGTTAATTCATCTCACAGAGTTACATCTTTCGCTTCAAGAAGCCTTTCTCTAAGGCTGTTCTTGTGGAATTGGCAAAGTGATATTTGGAAGCACATAGAGGGCTAGGGTGGAAAAGGAAATATCTTCCGTTCAAAACTGGAAAGAAGCTTTCTGAGGAACTCCTCTGTGTTCTGTTAATTCATCTCACAGAGTTACATCTTTCCCTTCAAGAAGCCTTTCGCTAAGGCTGTTCTTGTGGAATTGGCAAAGTGATATTTGGAAGAACATTGAGGGCTATGATGAAAAAGGATACATCTTCCGTTCAAAACTGGAAAGAAGCTTTCTGAGAAAATGCTCTGTGTTCTGTTAATTCATCTCACAGAGTTACATCTTTCCCTTCAAGAAGCCTTTCGCTAAGGCTGTTCTTTTGGAATTGGCAAAGTGATATTTGGAAGCCCATAGAGGGCTATGGTGAAAAAGGAAGTATCTTCCGTTCAAAACAGGAAAGAAGCTTTCTGAGAAACTGCTCTGTGTTCTGTTAATTCATCTCACAGAGTTGCATCTTTCCCTTCAAGAAGCCTTTCGCTAAGGCTGTTCTTGTGGAATTTCCAAAGTCATATTTGGAAGCCCATAGAGGGCTTTGGTGAAATAGGAAATATCTTCCGTTCAAAACTGGAAAGAAGCTTTCTGAGAAACTGCTCTGTGTTCTGTTAATTCATCTCACAGAGTTACATCTTTCCCTTCAAGAAGCCTTTCGCTAAGGCTGTTCTTGCGGAATTGGCCAAGTGATATTTGGAAGCCCATAGAGGGCTATGGTGAAAAAGGAAATATCTTCCGTTCAAAACTGGAAAGAAGCTTTCTGAGAAACTGCTCTGTGTTCTGTTAATTCATCTCACAGAGCTACACCTTTCCCTTCAAGAAGCCTTTCGCTAAGGCTGTTCTTGTGGAATTGCCAAAGTGATATTTGGAAGCCCATAGAGGGCTATGTTGAAAAAGGAAATATCTTCCGTTCAAAACTGGAAAGAAGCTTTCTGAGAAACTGCTCGGTGTTCTGCTAATTCATCTCACAGAGTTGCATCTTTCCCTTTAAGAAGCCTTTCCCTAAGGCTGTTCTTGTGGAATTTCCAAAGGGATATTTGGAAGCCCATAGAGGGCTATGGTGAAATAGGAAATATCTTCCATTCAAAACTGGAAAGAAGCTTTCTGAGAAACTGCTCTGTGTTCTGTAAATTCATCTCACAGAGTTACATCTTTCCCTTCAAGAAGCCTTTCGCTAAGGCTGTTCCCGTGGAATTGGCAAAGTGATATATGGAAGCACATAGAGGGCTAGGGTGAAAAAGGAAATATCTTCCGTTCAAAACTGGAAAGAATCTTTCTGAGAAACTGCTCTGTGTTCTGTTAATTCGTCTTCCAGAGTTACATCTTTCCCTTCAAGAAGCCTTTTGCTAAGGCTGTTCTTGTGGAATTGTCAAAGTGATATTTGGAAGCCCATAGAGGGCTGTGGTGAAAAAGGAAATATCTTCCGTTGAAAACTGGAAAGAAGCTTTCTGATAAACTGCTCTGTGTTCTGTTAATTCATCTCACAGAGTTACATCTTTCCTTTCAAGAAGCCTTTCGCTAAGGCTGTTCTTGTGGAATTGGCAAAGTGATATTTGGAAGCCCATAGAGGGCTATGGTGAAAAAGGAAATAGCTTCCATTCAAAATTGGAAAGAAGCTTTCTGAGAAACTGCTGTGTTCTGTTAATTCATCTCACAGAGTTACATCTTTCCCTTCAAGAAGCCTTTCGCTAAGGCTGTTCTTGTGGAATTGCCAAAGTGATATTTGGAAGCCCATTGAGGGCTATGGGGAAAAAGGAAATATCTTTCGTTCAAAACTGGAAAGAAGCTTTCTAAGAAACTGCTCTGTGTTCTGTTAATTCATCTCACAGAGTTACATCTGTCCCTTCAAGAAGCCTTTCGCTAAGGCTGTTCTTGTGGAATTGGCAAAGTGATATTTGGAAGCCCATAGAGGGCTATGTTGAAAAAGGAAATATCTTCCGTTGAAAACTGGAAAGAAGCTTTCTGAGAAACTGCTCTGTGTTTTGTTAATTCATCTCACCGAGTTACATCTTTCCCTTCCAGAAGCCTTTCGCTAAGGCTGTTCTTGTGGAATTGGCAAAGTGATATTTGGAAGGCCATAGAGGGCTACGGTGAAAAAGGAAATATCTTCCGTTCAAAACTGGAAAGAAGCTTTCTGAGAAACTGCTCTTTGTTCTGTTAATTCATCTCACAGAGTTACACCTTTCCCTTCAAGAAGCCTTTCGCTAAGGCTGTTCTTGTGGAATTGACAAAGTGATATTTGGAAGCCCATAGAGGGCTATGGTGAAAAAGGAAATATCTTCCGTTCAAAACTGGAAAGAAGGTTTCTGAGAAACTGCTCTGTGTTCTGTTAATTCATCTCACAGAGTTACATCTTTCCCTTCAAGAATCCTTTCGCTAAGGCTTTTCTTGTGGAATTTACAAAGTGATATTTGGAAGCCCATAGAGGGCTATGGTGAAAAAGGAAATATCTTCCGTTCAAAACTGGAAAGAAGCTTTCTGAGAAACTGCTCTGTGTTCTGTAAATTCATCTCACAGAGTTACATCTTTCCCTTCAAGAAGCCTTTCAGTAAGGCTGTTCTTGTGGAATTGGCAAAGTGATATTTGGAAGCCCATAGAGGGCTATGGTGAAAAAGGAAATACTTTCCGTTCAAAACTGGAAAGAAGCTTTCTGAGAAACTGCTCTGTGTTCTGTTAATTCATCTCACAGAGTTGCATCTTTCCCTTCAAGAAGCCTTTCGCTAAGGCTTTTCTTGTGGAATTGGCAAAGTGATATTTGGAAGCACATAGAGGGCTTCGATGAAAAAGGAAATACCTTCCATTCAAAACTGGAAAGAAGCTTTCTGAGAAACTGCTCTGTGTTCTGTTAATTCATCTCACAGAGTTACATCTTTCCCTTCAAGAAGCCTTTCGCTAAGGCTGTTCTTGTGGAATTGCCAAAGTCATATTTGGAAGCCCACAGAGGGCTTTGTTGAAATAGGAAATATCTTCCGTTCAAAACTGGAAAGAAGCTTTCTGAGAAACTGCTCTGTGTTCTGTTAATTCGTCTCACAGAGTTACATCTTTCCCTTCAAGAAGCCTTTCGCTAGGGCTGTTCTTGTGGAATTGGCAAAGTGATATTTGGAAGCACATTGAGGGCTATGGTGAAAAAGGAAATAACTTCCGTTCGAAACTGGAAAGAAGCTTTCTGAGAAACTGCTCTGTGTTCTGCTAATTCATCTCACAGAGTTACATCTTTCCCTTCAAGAAGCCTTTCGCTAAGACTGTTCTTGTGGAATTGGCAAAGTCATATTTGGAAGCCCATTGAGGGCTATCTTGAAAAAGGAAATATCTTCCGTTCAAAACTGGAAAGAAGCTTTCTGAGAAACTGCTCTGTGTTCTGTTAATTCATCTCACAGAGTTACATCTATCCCTTCAAGAAGCCTTTTGCTAAGGCTGTTCTTGTGGAATTGGCAAAGTCATATTTGGAAGCCCATTGAGGGCTATGGTGAAAAAGGAAATATCTTCCGTTCAAAACTGGAAAGAAGCTTTCTGATAAACTGCTCTGTGTTCTGTTAATTCATCTCACAGAGTAACATCTTTCCCTTCAAGAAGCCTTTCGCTAAGGCTGTTCTTGTGGAATTGGAAAAGTGATATTTGGAAGCCCATAGAGGGCTATGGTGAAAAAGGAAATATCTTCCGTTCAAAACTGGAAAGAAGCTTTCTGATAAACTTCTCTGTGTTCTGTTAATTCATCTCACAGAGTTACATCTTTCCCTTCAAGAAGCCTTTCGCTAAGGCTGTTCTTGTGGAATTGGCAAAGTGATATTTAGAAGCCCATAGAGGACTATGGTGAAAAAGGAAATATCTTCCGTTCAAAACTGGAAAGAAGCTTTCTGAGAAACTGCTCTGTGTTCTCTTAATTCATCTCACAGAGTTACATCTTTCCCTTCAAGAAGCCTTTCGCTAAGGCTTTTCTTGTGGAATTGGCAAAGGGATATTTGGAAGTCCATAGAGGGCTACGGTGAAAAAGGAAATAACTTCCGTGCAATACTGGAAAGAAGCTTCCTGAGATACTGCTCTGTGTTCTGTTAATTCATCTCACAGAGTTACATCTTTCCCTTCAAGAAGCCTTTCACTAAAGCTGTTCTTGTGGAAATGGCAAAGGGATATTTGGAAGCCCATAGAGGGCTATGGTGAAAAAGGAAATATCTTCGGTTCTAAAACTGGAAAGAAGCTTTCTGAGAAACTGCTCTGTGTTCTGTTAATTCGTCTCACAGAGTTACATCTTTCCCTTCAAGAAGCCTTTCGCTAAGGCTCTTCTTGTGGAATTGGCAAAGTGATATTTGGAAGCCCATAGAGGTCTATGGTGAAAAAGGAAATATCTTCCGTTCAAAACTGGAAAGAAGCTTTCTGAGAAACTGCTCTGTGTTCTGTTAATTCATCTCACAGAGTTACATCTTTCCCTTCAAGAAGCCTTTCGCTAAGGCTGTTCTTGTGGAATTGCCAAAGTCATATTTGGAAGCCCACAGAGGGCTTTGGTGAAATAGGAAATATCTTCCGTTCAAAACTGGAAAGAAGCTTTCTGAGAAACTGCTCTGTGTTCTGTTAATTCATCTCACAGAGTTACATCTTTCCCTTCAAGAAGCCTTTCGCTAGGGCTGTTCTTGTGGAATTGGCAAAGTGATATTTGGAAGCACATTGAGGGCTATGGTGAAAAAGGAAATAACTTCCGTTCGAAACTGGAAAGAAGCTTTCTGAGAAACTGCTCTGTGTTCTGCTAATTCATCTCACAGAGTTACATCTTTCCCTTCAAGAAGCCTTTCGCTAAGACTGTTCTTGTGGAATTGGCAAAGTCATATTTGGAAGCCCATTGAGGGCTATCTTGAAAAAGGAAATATCTTTCGTTCAAAACTGGAAAGAAGCTTTCTGAGAAACTGCTCTGTGTTCTGTTAATTCATCTCACAGAGTTACATCTATCCCTTCAAGAAGCCTTTTGCTAAGGCTGTTCTTGTGGAATTGGCAAAGTCATATTTGGAAGCCCATTGAGGGCTATGGTGAAAAAGGAAATATCTTCCGTTCAAAACTGGAAAGAAGTTTTCTGATAAACTGCTCTGTGTTCTGTTAATTCATCTCACAGAGTTACATCTTTCCCTTCAAGAAGCCTTTCGCTAAGGCTGTTCTTGTGGAATTGGCAAAGTGATATTTGGAAGCCCATAGAGGGCTATGGTGAAAAAGGAAATATCTTCCGTTCAAAACTGGAAAGAATCTTTCTGATAAACTTCTCTGTGTTCTGTTAATTCATCTCACAGAGTTACATCTTTCCCTTCAAGAAGCCTTTCGCTAAGGCTGTTCTTGTGGAATTGGCAAAGTGATATTTAGAAGCCCATAGAGGGCTATGGTGAAAAAGGAAATATCTTCCGTTCAAAACTGGAAAGAAGCTTTCTGAGAAACTGCTCTGTGTTCTCTTAATTCATCTCACAGACTTACATCTTTCCCTTCAAGAAGCCTTTCGCTAAGGCTTTTCTTGTGGAATTGGCAAAGTGATATTTGGAAGCCCATAGAGGGCTACGGTGAAAAAGGAAATAACTTCCGTGCAATACTGGAAAGAAGCTTTCTGAGAAACTGCTCTGTGTTCTGTTAATTCATCTCACAGAGTTACATCTTTCCCTTCAAGAAGCCTTTCACTAAAGCTGTTCTTGTGGAAATGGCAAAGGGATATTTGGAAGCCCATAGAGGGCTATGGTGAAAAAGGAAATATCTTCGGTTCTAAAACTGGAAAGAAGCTTTCTGAGAAACTGCTCTGTGTTCTGTTAATTCGTCTCACAGAGTTACATCTTTCCCTTCAAGAAGCCTTTCGCTAAGGCTGTTCTTGTGGAATTGGCAAAGTGATATTTGGAAGCCCATAGAGGTCTATGGTGAAAAAGGAAATATCTTCCGTTCAAAACTGGAAAGAAGCTTTCTGAGAAACTGCTCTGTGTTCTGTTAATTCATCTCACAGAGTTACAACTTTCCCTTCAAGAAGCCTTTCGCTAAGGCTGTTTTTGTGGAATTGGCCAAGTGATATTTGGAAGCCCATAGAGGGCTATGGTGAAAAAGGAAATATCTTCCGTTCAAAACTGGAAAGAAGCTTTCTGAGAAACTGCTCTGTGTTCTGTTAATTCATCTCACAGAGTTACATCTTTCCCTTCCAGAAGCCTTTCGCTAAGGCTGTTCTTGTGGAATTGCCAAAGGGATATTTGGAAGCCCATAGAGGGCTATGGTGAAAAAGGAAATATCTTCCGTTCAAAACTGGAAAGAAGCTTTCTGAGAAACTGCTCTGTGTTCTGTTAATTCATCTCACAGAGTTACATCTTTCCCTTCAAGAAGCCTTTCGCTAAGGCTGTTCTTGTGGAATTGGCAAAGTCATATTTGGAAGCCCATTGAGGGCTATGGTGAAAAAGGAAATATCTTCCGTTCAAAACTGGAAAGAAGCTTTCTGAGAAACTGCTCTGTGTTCTTTTAATTCATCTCACAGAGTTACATCTTTCCCGTCAAGAAGCCTTTCGCTAAGGCTGTTCTTGTGGAATTGGCAAAGTGATATTTGGAAGCCCATGGAGGGCTATGGTTGATAAAGCAAGTATCTTCCTTTCATAACTGGAAAGAAGCTTTCTCAGAATCTTCTCTGTGTTCTGTTAATTTATCTCACAGAGTTACATCTTTCCCTTGAAGAAGCCTTTCTCTAAGGCTGTTCTTGTGGAATTGGCAAAGTGATATTTGGAAGAACATTGAGGGCTATGGTGAAAAAGGATACATCTTCCGTTCAAAACTGGAAAGAAGCTTTCTGATAAACTGCTCTGTGTTCTGTTAATTCATCTCAGAGAGTTACATCTTTCCCTTCAAGAAGCCTTTCGCTAAGGCTGTTCTTGTGGAATTGGCAAAGGGATATTTGGAAGCCCATAGAGGGCTATGGTGAAAAAGGAAATATCTTCCGTTCAAAACTGGAAAGAACCTTTCTGAGAAACTGCTCTGTGTTCTGTTCATTCATCTCACAGAGTTACATCTTTCCCTTCAAGAAGCCTTTCGCTAAGGCTGTTCTTGTGGAATTGGCAAAGTGATATTTGGAAGCCCATAGAGGTCTATGGTGAAAAAGGAAATACCTTCCATTCAAAACTGGAAAGAAGCTTTCTGAGAAACTGCTCTGTGTTCTGTTAATTCATCTCACAGAGTTGCATCTTTCCCTTCAAGAAGCCTTTCGCTAAGGCTGTTCTTGTGGAATTGCCAAAGTCATATTTGGAAGCCCACAGAGGGCTTTGGTGAAATAGGAAATATCTTCCGTTCAAAACTGGAAAGAAGCTATCTGAGAAACTGCTCTGTGTTCTGTTAATTCGTCTCACAGAGTTACATCTTTCCCTTCAAGAAGCCTTTCGCTAAGGCTGTTCTTGTGGAATTGGCAAAGTGATATTTAGAAGCGCATAGAGGGCTATGGTGAAAACGGAAATATCATCCGTTCAAAACTGGAAAGAAGCTTTGCGAGAAACTGCTCTGTGTTCTCTTAATTCATCTCACAGAGTTACATCTTTCCCTTCAAGAAGACTTTCGCTAAGGCTTTTCTTGTGGAATTGGCAAAGTGATATTTGGAAGCCCATAGAGGGCTACGGTGAAAAAGGAAATATCTTCCGTTCAAAACTGGAAAGAAGCTTTCTGAGAAACTGCTCTGTGTTCTTTTAATTCATCTCACAGAGTTACATCTTTCCCGTCAAGAAGCCTTTCGCTAAGGCTGTTCTTGTGGAATTGGCAAAGTGATATTTGGAAGCCCATAGAGGGCTATGGTGAAAAAGGAAATATCTTCCGTTCAAAACTGGAAAGAACCTTTCTCAGAAACTGCTCTGTGTTCTGTTAATTCATCTCACAGAGTTACATCTTTCCCTTCAAGAAACCTTTCGCTAAGGCTGTTGTTGTGGAATTGGCAAAGTGATATTTGAAAGCCCATAGAGGTCTATGGTGAAAAAGGAAATAGCTTCCGTTCAAAACTGGAAAGAAGCTTTCTGAGAAACTGCTCTGTGTTCTGTTAATTCATCTCACAGAGTTACATCTTTCCCTTCAAGAAGCCTTTCGCTAAGGCTTTTCTTGTGGAATTGGCAAAGTGATATTTGGAAGCCCATAGAGGGCTACGGTGAAAAAGGAAATAACTTCCGTGCAATACTGGAAAGAAGCTTTCTGAGAAACTGCTCTGTGTTCTGTTAATTCATCTCACAGAGTTACATCTTTCCCTTCAAGAAGCCTTTCACTAAAGCTGTTCTTGTGGAAATGGCAAAGGGATATTTGGAAGCCCATAGAGGGCTATGGTGAAAAAGGAAATATCTTCGGTTCTAAAACTGGAAAGAAGCTTTCTGAGAAACTGCTCTGTGTTCTGTTAATTCGTCTCACAGAGTTACATCTTTCCCTTCAAGAAGCCTTTCGCTAAGGCTGTTCTTGTGGAATTGGCAAAGTGATATTTGGAAGCCCATAGAGGTCTATGGTGAAAAAGGAAATATCTTCCGTTCAAAACTGGAAAGAAGCTTTCTGAGAAACTGCTCTGTGTTCTGTTAATTCATCTCACAGAGTTACAACTTTCCCTTCAAGAAGCCTTTCGCTAAGGCTGTTTTTGTGGAATTGGCCAAGTGATATTTGGAAGCCCATAGAGGGCTATGGTGAAAAAGGAAATATCTTCCGTTCAAAACTGGAAAGAAGCTTTCTGAGAAACTGCTCTGTGTTCTGTTAATTCATCTCACAGAGTTACATCTTTCCCTTCCAGAAGCCTTTCGCTAAGGCTGTTCTTGTGGAATTGCCAAAGGGATATTTGGAAGCCCATAGAGGGCTATGGTGAAAAAGGAAATATCTTCCGTTCAAAACTGGAAAGAAGCTTTCTGAGAAACTGCTCTGTGTTCTGTTAACTCATCTCACAGAGTTACATCTTTCCCTTCAAGAAGCCTTTCGCTAAGGCTGTTCTTGTGGAATTGGCAAAGTCATATTTGGAAGCCCATTGAGGGCTATGGTGAAAAAGGAAATATCTTCCGTTCAAAACTGGAAAGAAGCTTTCTGAGAAACTGCTCTGTGTTCTTTTAATTCATCTCACAGAGTTACATCTTTCCCGTCAAGAAGCCTTTCGCTAAGGCTGTTCTTGTGGAATTGGCAAAGTGATATTTGGAAGCCCATGGAGGGCTATGGTTGATAAAGCAAGTATCTTCCTTTCATAACTGGAAAGAAGCTTTCTCAGAAACTTCTCTGTGTTCTGTTAATTTATCTCACAGCGTTACATCTTTCCCTTGAAGAAGCCTTTCTCTAAGGCTGTTCTTGTGGAATTGGCAAAGTGATATTTGGAAGAACATTGAGGGCTATGGTGAAAAAGGATACATCTTCCGTTCAAAACTGGAAAGAAGCTTTCTGATAAACTGCTCTGTGTTCTGTTAATTCATCTCAGAGAGTTACATCTTTCCCTTCAAGAAGCCTTTCGCTAAGGCTGTTCTTGTGGA
This sequence comes from Chlorocebus sabaeus, assembly GCF_047675955.1. Lineage (NCBI taxonomy): Eukaryota > Metazoa > Chordata > Mammalia > Primates > Cercopithecidae > Chlorocebus > Chlorocebus sabaeus. Next base: position 323,375 of record NW_027327540.1, on the reverse strand, counting down.
ATTGGCAAAGGGATATTTGGAAGCCCATAGAGGGCTATGGTGAAAAAGGAAATATCTTCCGTTCAAAACTGGAAAGAACCTTTCTGAGAAACTGCTCTGTGTTCTGTTCATTCATCTCACAGAGTTACATCTTTCCCTTCAAGAAGCCTTTCGCTAAGGCTGTTCTTGTGGAATTGGCAAAGTGATATTTGGAAGCCCATAGAGGTCTATGGTGAAAAAGGAAATACCTTCCATTCAAAACTGGAAAGAAGCTTTCTGAGAAACTGCTCTGTGTTCTGTTAATTCATCTCACAGAGTTGCATCTTTCCCTTCAAGAAGCCTTTCGCTAAGGCTGTTCTTGTGGAATTGCCAAAGTCATATTTGGAAGCCCACAGAGGGCTTTGGTGAAATAGGAAATATCTTCCGTTCAAAACTGGAAAGAAGCTATCTGAGAAACTGCTCTGTGTTCTGTTAATTCGTCTCACAGAGTTACATCTTTCCCTTCAAGAAGCCTTTCGCTAAGGCTGTTCTTGTGGAATTGGCAAAGTGATATTTAGAAGCGCATAGAGGGCTATGGTGAAAACGGAAATATCATCCGTTCAAAACTGGAAAGAAGCTTTGTGAGAAACTGCTCTGTGTTCTCTTAATTCATCTCACAGAGTTACATCTTTCCCTTCAAGAAGACTTTCGCTAAGGCTTTTCTTGTGGAATTGGCAAAGTGATATTTGGAAGCCCATAGAGGGCTACGGTGAAAAAGGAAATATCTTCCGTTCAAAACTGGAAAGAAGCTTTCTGAGAAACTGCTCTGTGTTCTTTTAATTCATCTCACAGAGTTACATCTTTCCCGTCAAGAAGCCTTTCGCTAAGGCTGTTCTTGTGGAATTGGCAAAGTGATATTTGGAAGCCCATAGAGGGCTATGGTGAAAAAGGAAATATCTTCCGTTCAAAACTGGAAAGAACCTTTCTCAGAAACTGCTCTGTGTTCTGTTAATTCATCTCACAGAGTTACATCTTTCCCTTCAAGAAACCTTTCGCTAAGGCTGTTGTTGTGGAATTGGCAAAGTGATATTTGAAAGCCCATAGAGGTCTATGGTGAAAAAGGAAATAGCTTCCGTTCAAAACTGGAAAGAAGCTTTCTGAGAAACTGCTCTGTGTTCTGTTAATTCATCTCACAGAGTTACATCTTTCCCTTCAAGAAGCCTTTCGCTAAGGCTGTTCTTGTGGAATTGGCAAACTGATATTTGGAAGCCGATAGAGGGCTATGCTGAAAAAGGAAATATCTTCCGTTCAAAACTGGAAAGAACCTTTCTGAGAAACTGCTCTGTGCTCTGTTAATTCATCTCACGGAGTTACATCTTTCCCTTCAAGAAGTCTTTCGCTAAGGGTGTTGTTGTGGAATTGGCAAAGTGATATTTGGAAGCCCATAGAGGGCTATGGTGAAAAAGGAAATATCTTCCGTTCAAAACTGGAAAGAAGCTTTCTGAGAAACTGCTCTGTGTTCTGTTAATTCATCTCACAGAGTTACATCTTTCCCTTCAAGAAGCCTTTCGCTAAGGCTGTTCTTGTGTAATTGGCAAAGTGATATTTGGAAGCCCATTGAGGGCTATGGTGAAAAAGGAACTATCTTCCGTTTAAAACTGGAAAGAAGCTTTCTGAGAAACTGCTCTGTGTTCTGTTAAATCATCTCACAGAGTTACATCTTTCCCGTCAAGAAGTCTTTCGCTAAGGCTGTTCTTGTGGAATTGGCAAAGTGATATTTGGAAGCCCATAGAGGGCTATGGTGAAAAAGTAAATATCTTCCGTTCAAAACTGGAGAGAACCTTTCTGAGAATCTGCTCTGTGCTCTGTTAATTCATCTCACGGAGTTACATCTTTCCCTTCAAGAAGCCTTTCGCTAAGGCTGTTGTTGTGGAATTGGCAAAGTGATATTTGGAAGCCCATAGAGGGCTAGGGTGGAAAAGGAAATATCTTCCGTTAAAAACTGGAAAGAAGCTTTCTGAGAAACTGCTCTGTGTTCTGTTAATTCATCTCACAGAGTTACATCTTTCCCTTCAAGAAGCCTTTCGCTAAGGCTGTTCTTGTGGAATTGCCAAAGGGATATTTGGAAGCCCATAGAGGGCTATGGTGAAAAAGGAAGTATCTTCCGTTCGAAACTGGAAAGAAGCTTTCTGAGAAACTGCTCTGTGTTCTGCTAATTCATCTCACAGAGTTACATCTTTCCCTTCAAGAAGCCTTTCGCTAAGGCTGTTCTTGTGGAATTGGCAAAGTCATATTTGGAAGCCCATTGAGGGCTATGGTGAAAAAGGAAATATCTTCCGTTCAAAACTGGAAAGAAGCTTTCTGAGAAACTGCTCTGTGTTCTGTTAATTCGTCTCACAGAGTTACATCTTTCCTTTCAAGAAGCCTTTCCCTAAGGCTGTTCTTGTGGAATTGGCAAAGTCATATTTGGAAGCCCATAGAGGGCTATGGTGAAAAAGGAAATATCTTCCGGTCGAAACTGGAAAGAAGCTTTCTGAGAAACTGCTCTGTGTTCTGTTAATTCATCTCACAGAGTTACATCTTTCCCTTCAAGAAGCCTTTCGCTAAGGCTGTTCTTGTGGAATTGGCAAAGTCATATTTGGAAGCCCATAGAGGGCTATGGTGAATAAGGAAATATCTTCCGTTCAAAACTGGAAAGAAGCTTTCTGAGAAACTGCTCTGTGTTCTGTTAATTCATCTCACAGAGCTACATCTTTCCCTTCAAGAAGCCTTTCGCTAAGGCTATTCTTGTGGAATTGGCAAAGTGATATTTGGAAGCCCATAGAGGGCTATGTTGAAAAAGGAAATATCTTCCGTTCAAAACTGGAAAGAAGCTTTCTGAGAAACTGCTCTGTGTTCTGTTAATTCATCTCACAGAGTTACATCTTTCCCTTCAAGTAGCCTTTCGCTAAGGCTGTTCTTGTGGAATTGGCAAAGTGATATTTGGAAGCCCATAGAGGGCTATGTTGAAAAAGGAAGTATCTTCCGTTCAGAACTGGAAAGAACCTTTCTGAGAAACTGCTCTGTGTTCTGTTAATTCATCTCACAGAGTTACATCTTTCCCTTCAAGAAGCCTTTCTCTAAGGCTGTTCTTGTGGAATTGGCAAAGTGATATTTGGAAGCCCTTAGAGGTCTATGGTGAAAAAGGATATATCTTCTGTTCAAAACTGGAAAGAAGCTTTCTGAGAAACTGCTCTGTGTTCTGTTAATTCGTCTCACAGAGTTACATCTTTCCCATCAAGATGCCTTTCGCTAAGGCTGTTCTTGTGGAATTGCCAAAGGGATATTTGGAAGCCCATAGAGGGCTATGGTGAAAAAGGAAATAACTTCCGTTCGAAACTGGAAAGAAGCTTTCTGAGAAACTGCTCTGTGTTCTGCTAATTCATATCACAGAGTTACATCTTTCCCTTCAAGAAGCCTTTCGCTAAGGCTGTTCTTGTGGAATTGGCAAAGTCATATTTGGAAGCCCATTGAGGGCTATGGTGAAAAAGGAAATATCTTCCGTTCAAAACTGGAAAGAAGCTTTCTGATAAACTGCTCTGTGTTCTGTTAATTCATCTCACAGAGTTACATCTTTGCCTTCAAGAAGCCTTTCGCTAAGGCTGTTCTTGTGGAATTGGCAAAGGGATATTTGGAAGCCCATAGAGGGCTATGGTGAAAAAGGAAATATCTTCCGTTCAAAACTGGAAAGAAGCTTTCTGAGAAACTGCTCTGTGTTCTGTTAATTCATCTCACAGAGTTGCATCTTTCCCTTCAAGAAGCCTTTCGCTAAGGCTGTTCTTGTGGAATTGCCAAAGTCATATTTGGAAGCCCACAGAGGGCTTTGGTGAAATAGGAAATATCTTCCGTTCAAAACTGGAAAGAAGCTTTCTGAGAAACTGCTCTGTGTTCTGTTAATTCATCTCACAGAGTTACATCTTTCCCTTCAAGAAACCTTTCGCTAAGGCTGTTCTTGTGGAATTGGCAAAGTGATATTTAGAAGCCCATAGAGGGCTATGGTGAAAAAGGAAATCTCTTCCGTTCAAAACCGGAGAGAAGCTTTCTGAGAAACTGCTCTGTGTTCTCTTAATTCATCTCACAGAGTTACATCTTTCCCTTCAAGAAGCCTTTCGCTAAGTCTTTTCTTGTGGAATTGGCAAAGTGATATTTGGAAGCCCATAGTGGGCTATGGTGAAAAAGGAAATATCTTCCCTTCAAAATTGGAAAGAAGCTTTCTGAGAAACTGCTCTGTGTTCTGTTAATTCATCTCACAGAGTTACATCTTTCTCTTCAAGAAGCCTTTTGCTAAGACCTTTCTTGTGGAATTGGCAAAGTCATATTTGGAAGCCCATTGAGGGCTATGTTGAAAAAGGAAATATCTTCCGTTGAAAACTGGAAAGAAGCTTTCTGAGAAACTGCTCTGTGTTCTGTTAATTCATCTCACAGAGTTACATCTATCCTTTCAAGAAGCCATTTGCTAAGGCTGTTCTTGTGGAATTGGCAAAGTGATATTTGGAAGAACATTGAGGGCTATGGTGAAAAAGGATTCATCTTCCGTTCAAAACTGGAAAGAACCTTTCTCAGAAACTGCTCTGTGTTCTGTTAATTCATCTCACAGAGTTACATCTTTCCCTTCAAGAAGCCTTTCGCTAAGGCTGTTCTTGTGGAATTGGCAAAGTGATATTTGGAAGCCCATAGAGGTCTATGGTGAAAAAGGAAATATCTTCTGTTCAAAACTGGAAAGAAGCTTTCTGAGAAACTGCTCTGTGTTCTGTTAATTCGTCTCACAGAGTTACATCTTTCCCATCAAGATACCTTTCGCTAAGGCTGTTCTTGTGGAATTGGCAAAGTGATATTTGGAAGCCCATAGAGGGCTATGTTGAAAAAGGAAATATCTTCCCTTCAAAACTGGAAAGAAGCTTTCTGAGAAACTGCTCTGTGTTCTGTTAATTCATCTCACAGAGTTACATCTTTCCCTTCAAGAAGCCTTTCGCTAAGGCTGTTCTTGTGGAATTGCCAAAGGGATATTTGGAAGCCCATAGAGGGCTATGGTGAAAAAGGAAATAACTTCTGTTCAAAACTGGAAAGAAGCTTTCTGAGAAACTGCTCTGTGTTCTGTTAATTCGTCTCACAGAGTTACATCTTTCCCATCAAGATACCTTTCGCTAAGGCTGTTCTTGTGGAATTGGCAAAGTGATATTTGGAAGCCCATAGAGGGCTATGTTGAAAAAGGAAATATCTTCCCTTCAAAACTGGAAAGAAGCTTTCTGAGAAACTGCTCTGTGTTCTGCTAATTCATATCACAGAGTTACATCTTTCCCTTCAAGAAGCCTTTCGCTAAGGCTGTTCTTGTGGAATTGGCAAAGTCATATTTGGAAGCCCATTGAGGGCTATGGTGAAAAAGGAAATATCTTCCGTTCAAAACTGGAAAGAAGCTTTCTGATAAACTGCTCTGTGTTCTGTTAATTCATCTCACAGAGTTACATCTTTCCCTTCAAGAAGCCTTTCGCTAAGGCTGTTCTTGTGGAATTGGCAAAGGGATATTTGGAAGCCCATAGAGGGCTATGGTGAAAAAGGAAATACCTTCCGTTCAAAACTGGAAAGAAGCTTTCTGAGAAACTGCTCTGTGTTCTGTTAATTCATCTCACAGAGTTGCATCTTTCCCTTCAGGAAGCCTTTCGCTAAGGCTGTTCTTGTGGAATTGCCAAAGTCATATTTGGAAGCCCACAGAGGGCTTTGGTGAAATAGGAAATATCTTCCGTTCAAAACTGGAAAGAAGCTTTCTGAGAAACTGCTCTGTGTTCTGTTAATTCATCTCACAGAGTTACATCTTTCCCTTCAAGAAGCCTTTCGCTAAGGCTGTTCTTGTGGAATTGGCAAAGTGATATTTAGAAGCCCATAGAGGGCTATGTTGAAAAAGGAAGTATCTTCCGTTCAAAACTGGAAAGAACCTTTCTGAGAAACTGCTCTGTGTTCTGTTAATTCATCTCACAGAGTTACATCTTTCCCTTCAAGAAGCCTTTCTCTAAGGCTGTTCTTGTGGAATTGGCAAAGTGATATTTGGAAGCCCATAGAGGTCTATGGTGAAAAAGGATGTATCTTCTGTTCAAAACTGGAAAGAAGCTTTCTGAGAAACTGCTCTGTGTTCTGTTAATTCGTCTCACAGAGTTACATCTTTCCCATCAAGATGCCTTTCGCTAAGGCTGTTCTTGTGGAATTGGCAAAGTGATATTTGGAAGCCCATAGAGGGCTATGTTGAAAAAGGAAATATCTTCCCTTCAAAACTGGAAAGAAGCTTTCTGAGAAACTGCTCTGTGTTCTGTTAATTCATCTCACAGAGTTACATCTTTCCCTTCAAGAAGCCTTTCGCTAAGGCTGTTCTTGTGGAATTGCCAAAGGGATATTTGGAAGCCCATAGAGGGCTATGGTGAAAAAGGAAATAACTTCCGTTCGAAACTGGAAAGAAGCTTTCTGAGAAACTGCTCTGTGTTCTGCTAATTCATATCACAGAGTTACATCTTTCCCTTCAAGAAGCCTTTCGCTAAGGCTGTTCTTGTGGAATTGGCAAAGTCATATTTGGAAGCCCATTGAGGGCTATGGTGAAAAAGGAAATATCTTCCGTTCAAAACTGGAAAGAAGCTTTCTGATAAACTGCTCTGTGTTCTGTTAATTCATCTCACAGAGTTACATCTTTGCCTTCAAGAAGCCTTTCGCTAAGGCTGTTCTTGTGGAATTGGCAAAGGGATATTTGGAAGCCCATAGAGGGCTATGGTGAAAAAGGAAATATCTTCCGTTCAAAACTGGAAAGAAGCTTTCTGAGAAACTGCTCTGTGTTCTGTTAATTCATCTCACAGAGTTGCATCTTTCCCTTCAAGAAGCCTTTCGCTAAGGCTGTTCTTGTGGAATTGCCAAAGTCATATTTGGAAGCCCACAGAGGGCTTTGGTGAAATAGGAAATATCTTCCGTTCAAAACTGGAAAGAAGCTTTCTGAGAAACTGCTCTGTGTTCTGTTAATTCATCTCACAGAGTTACATCTTTCCCTTCAAGAAGCCTTTCGCTAAGGCTGTTCTTGTGGAATTGGCAAAGTGATATTTAGAAGCCCATAGAGGGCTATGGTGAAAAAGGAAATCTCTTCCGTTCAAAACCGGAGAGAAGCTTTCTGAGAAACTGCTCTGTGTTCTCTTAATTCATCTCACAGAGTTACATCTTTCCCTTCAAGAAGCCTTTCGCTAAGTCTTTTCTTGTGGAATTGGCAAAGTGATATTTGGAAGCCTATAGTGGGCTATGGTGAAAAAGGAAATATCTTCCCTTCAAAATTGGAAAGAAGCTTTCTGAGAAACTGCTCTGTGTTCTGTTAATTCATCTCACAGAGTTACATCTTTCTCTTCAAGAAGCCTTTTGCTAAGACCTTTCTTGTGGAATTGGCAAAGTCATATTTGGAAGCCCATTGAGGGCTATGTTGAAAAAGGAAATATCTTCCGTTGAAAACTGGAAAGAAGCTTTCTGAGAAACTGCTCTGTGTTCTGTTAATTCATCTCACAGAGTTACATCTATCCTTTCAAGAAGCCATTTGCTAAGGCTGTTCTTGTGGAATTGGCAAAGTCATATTTGGAAGCCCATTGAGGGCTATGGTGAAAAAGGAAATATCTTCCGTTCAAAACTGGAAAGAAGCTTTCTGATAAACTGCTCTGTGTTCTGTTAATTCATCTCACAGAGTTACATCTTTCCCTTCAAGAAGCCTTTCGCTAAGGCTGTTCTTGTGGAATTGGCAAAGTGATATTTGGAAGCCCATAGATGGCTATGGTGAAAAAGGAAATATCTTCCGTTCAAAACTGGAAAGAACCCTTCTGAGAAACTGCTCTGTGTTCTGTTAATTCATCTCACAGAGTTACACCTTTCCCTTCAAGAAGCCTTTCTCTAAGGCTGTTCTTGTGGAATTGGCAAAGTGATATTTGGAAGCACATAGAGGGCTAGGGTGGAAAAGGAAATATCTTCCGTTCAAAACTGGAAAGAAGCTTTCTGAGAAACTGCTCTGTGTTCTGTTAATTCATCTCACAGAGTTACATCTTTCCCTTCAAGAAGCCTTTCGCTAAGGCTGTTCTTGTGGAATTGGCAAAGTGATATTTGGAAGAACATTGAGGGCTATGGTGAAAAAGGATTCATCTTCCGTTCAAAACTGGAAAGAAGCTTTCTGAGAAACTGCTCTGTGTTCTGTTAATTCATCTCACAGAGCTACATCTTTCCCTTCAAGAAGCCTTTCGCTAAGGCTATTCTTGTGGAATTGGCAAAGAGATATTTGGAAGCCCATAGACGGCTATGTTGAAAAAGGAAATATCTTCCGTTCAAAACTGGAAAGAAGCTTTCTGAGAAACTGCTCTGTGTTCTGTTAATTCATCTCACAGAGTTACATCTTTCCCTTCAAGTAGCCTTTCGCTAAGGCTGTTCTTGTGGAATTGGCAAAGTGATATTTGGAATCCCATAGAGGGCTATGGTGAAAAAGGAAGTATCTTCCGTTCAAAACTGGAAAGAACCTTTCTGAGAAACTGCTCTGTGTTCTGTTAATTCATCTCACAGAGTTACATCTTTCCCTTCAAGAAGCCTTTCGCTAAGGCTGTTCTTGTGGAATTGGCAAAGTGATATTTGGAAGCCCATAGAGGTCTATGGTGAAAAAGGAAATATCTTCTGTTCAAAACTGGAAAGAAGCTTTCTGAGAAACTGCTCTGTGTTCTGTTAATTCGTCTCACAGAGTTACATCTTTCCCATCAAGATACCTTTCGCTAAGGCTGTTCTTGTGGAATTGGCAAAGTGATATTTGGAAGCCCATAGAGGGCTATGTTGAAAAAGGAAATATCTTCCCTTCAAAACTGGAAAGAAGCTTTCTGAGAAACTGCTCTGTGTTCTGTTAATTCATCTCACAGAGTTACATCTTTCCCTTCAAGAAGCCTTTCGCTAAGGCTGTTCTTGTGGAATTGCCAAAGGGATATTTGGAAGCCCATAGAGGGCTATGGTGAAAAAGGAAATAACTTCTGTTCAAAACTGGAAAGAAGCTTTCTGAGAAACTGCTCTGTGTTCTGTTAATTCGTCTCACAGAGTTACATCTTTCCCATCAAGATACCTTTCGCTAAGGCTGTTCTTGTGGAATTGGCAAAGTGATATTTGGAAGCCCATAGAGGGCTATGTTGAAAAAGGAAATATCTTCCCTTCAAAACTGGAAAGAAGCTTTCTGAGAAACTGCTCTGTGTTCTGCTAATTCATATCACAGAGTTACATCTTTCCCTTCAAGAAGCCTTTCGCTAAGGCTGTTCTTGTGGAATTGGCAAAGTCATATTTGGAAGCCCATTGAGGGCTATGGTGAAAAAGGAAATATCTTCCGTTCAAAACTGGAAAGAAGCTTTCTGATAAACTGCTCTGTGTTCTGTTAATTCATCTCACAGAGTTACATCTTTCCCTTCAAGAAGCCTTTCGCTAAGGCTGTTCTTGTGGAATTGGCAAAGGGATATTTGGAAGCCCATAGAGGGCTATGGTGAAAAAGGAAATACCTTCCGTTCAAAACTGGAAAGAAGCTTTCTGAGAAACTGCTCTGTGTTCTGTTAATTCATCTCACAGAGTTGCATCTTTCCCTTCAAGAAGCCTTTCGCTAAGGCTGTTCTTGTGGAATTGCCAAAGTCATATTTGGAAGCCCACAGAGGGCTTTGGTGAAATAGGAAATATCTTCCGTTCAAAACTGGAAAGAAGCTTTCTGAGAAACTGCTCTGTGTTCTGTTAATTCATCTCACAGAGTTACATCTTTCCCTTCAAGAAGCCTTTCGCTAAGGCTGTTCTTGTGGAATTGGCAAAGTGATATTTAGAAGCCCATAGAGGGCTATGGTGAAAAAGGAAATCTCTTCCGTTCAAAACCGGAGAGAAGCTTTCTGAGAAACTGCTCTGTGTTCTCTTAATTCATCTCACAGAGTTACATCTTTCAATTCAAGAAGCCTTTCGCTAAGTCTTTTCTTGTGGAATTGGCAAAGTGATATTTGGAAGCCCATAGTGGGCTATGGTGAAAAAGGAAATATCTTCCCTTCAAAATTGGAAAGAAGCTTTCTGAGAAACTGCTCTGTGTTCTGTTAATTCATCTCACAGAGTTACATCTTTCCCTTCAAGAAGCCTTTTGCTAAGACCTTTCTTGTGGAATTGGCAAAGTCATATTTGGAAGCCCATTGAGGGCTATGTTGAAAAAGGAAATATCTTCCGTTGAAAACTGGAAAGAAACTTTCTGAGAAACTGCTCTGTGTTCTGTTAATTCATCTCACAGAGTTACATCTATCCCTTCAAGAAGCCATTTGCTAAGGCTGTTCTTGTGGAATTGGCAAAGTGATATTTGGAAGCCCATTGAGGGCTATGGTGAAAAAGGAAATATCTTCCGTTCAAAACTGGAAAGAAGCTTTCTGATAAACTGCTCTGTGTTCTGTTAATTCATCTCACAGATTTACATCTTTCCCTTCAAGAAGCCTTTCGCTAAGGCTGTTCTTGTGGAATCGGCAAAGTGATATTTGGAAGCCCATAGATGGCTATTTTGAAAAAGGAAGTATCTTCCGTTCAAAACTGGAAAGAACCTTTCTGAGAAACTGCTCTGTGTTCTGTTAATTCATCTCACAGAGTTACACCTTTCCCTTCAAGAAGTCTTTCGCTAAGGCTCTTCTTGTAGAATTGGCAAAGTGATATTTGGAAGCCCATAGAGGTCTATGGTGAAAAAGGAAATATCTTCCGTTCCAAACTGGAAAGAAGGTTTCTGAGAAACTGCTCTGTGTTCTGGTAATTCATCTCACCGAGTTACATCTTTCCCATCAAGAAGCCTTTCGCTAAGGCTGTTCTTGTGGAATTGGCCAAGTGATATTTGGAAGCCCATAGAGGGCTATGGTGAAAAAGGAAATATCTTCCGTTCAAAACTGGAAAGAAACTTTCTGATAAACTTCTCTATGTTCTGTTAATTCATCTCACAGAGTTACATCTTTCCCTTCAAGAAGCCTTTCGCTAAGGCTGTTCTTGTGGAATTGGCAAAGTGATATTTGGAAGCCCATAGAGGGCTATGGTGAAAAAGGAAATACCTTCCATTCAAAACTGGAAAGAAGCTTTCTGAGAAACTGCTCTGTGTTCTGTTAATTCATCTCACAGAGTTGCATCTTTCCCTTCAAGAAGCCTTTCGCTAAGGCTGTTCTTGTGGAATTGCCAAAGTCATATTTGGAAGCCCACAGAGGGCTTTGGTGAAATAGGAAATATCTTCCGTTCAAAACTGGAAAGAAGCTTTCTGAGAAACTGCTCTGTGTTCTGTTAATTCATCACACAGAGTTACATCTTTCCCTTCAAGAAGCCTTTCGCTAAGGCTGTTCTTGTGGAATTGGCAAAGTGATATTTAGAAGCCCATAGAGGGCTATGGTGAAAAAGGAAATCTCTTCCGTTCAAAACCGGAGAGAAGCTTTCTGAGAAACTGCTCTGTGTTCTCTTAATTCATCTCACAGAGTTACATCTTTCAATTCAAGAAGCCTTTCGCTAAGTCTTTTCTTGTGGAATTGGCAAAGTGATATTTGGAAGCCCATAGTGGGCTATGGTGAAAAAGGAAATATCTTCCCTTCAAAATTGGAAAGAAGCTTTCTGAGAAACTGCTCTGTGTTCTGTTAATTCATCTCACAGAGTTACATCTTTCCCTTCAAGAAGCCTTTTGCTAAGACCTTTCTTGTGGAATTGGCAAAGTCATATTTGGAAGCCCATTGAGGGCTATGTTGAAAAAGGAAATATCTTCCGTTGAAAACTGGAAAGAAACTTTCTGAGAAACTGCTCTGTGTTCTGTTAATTCATCTCACAGAGTTACATCTATCCCTTCAAGAAGCCATTTGCTAAGGCTGTTCTTGTGGAATTGGCAAAGTGATATTTGGAAGCCCATTGAGGGCTATGGTGAAAAAGGAAATATCTTCCGTTCAAAACTGGAAAGAAGCTTTCTGATAAACTGCTCTGTGTTCTGTTAATTCATCTCACAGATTTACATCTTTCCCTTCAAGAAGCCTTTCGCTAAGGCTGTTCTTGTGGAATTGGCAAAGTGATATTTGGAAGCCCATAGATGGCTATTTTGAAAAAGGAAGTATCTTCCGTTCAAAACTGGAAAGAACCTTTCTGAGAAACTGCTCTGTGTTCTGTTAATTCATCTCACAGAGTTACACCTTTCCCTTCAAGAAGTCTTTCGCTAAGGCTCTTCTTGTGGAATTGGCAAAGTGATATTTGGAAGCCCATAGAGGTCTATGGTGAAAAAGGAAATATCTTCCGTTCCAAACTGGAAAGAAGGTTTCTGAGAAACTGCTCTGTGTTCTGGTAATTCATCTCACCGAGTTACATCTTTCCCATCAAGAAGCCTTTCGCTAAGGCTGTTCTTGTGGAATTGGCCAAGTGATATTTGGAAGCCCATAGAGGGCTATGGTGAAAAAGGAAATATCTTCCGTTCAAAACTGGAAAGAAACTTTCTGATAAACTTCTCTATGTTCTGTTAATTCATCTCACAGAGTTACATCTTTCCCTTCAAGAAGCCTTTCGCTAAGGCTGTTCTTGTGGAATTGGCAAAGTGATATTTGGAAGCCCATAGAGGGCTATGGTGAAAAAGGAAATACCTTCCATTCAAAACTGGAAAGAAGCTTTCTGAGAAACTGCTCTGTGTTCTGTTAATTCATCTCACAGAGTTGCATCTTTCCCTTCAAGAAGCCTTTCGCTAAGGCTGTTCTTGTGGAATTGCCAAAGTCATATTTGGAAGCCCACAGAGGGCTTTGGTGAAATAGGAAATATCTTCCGTTCAAAACTGGAAAGAAGCTTTCTGAGAAACTGCTCTGTGTTCTGTTAATTCAACTCACAGAGTTACATCTTTCCCTTCAAGAAGCCTTTCGCTAAGGCTGTTCTTGTGGAATTGGCAAAGTGATATTTGGAAGAACATTGAGGGCTATGGTGAAAAAGGATTCATCTTCCGTTCAAAACTGGAAAGAAGCTTTCTGAGAAACTGCTCTGTGTTCTGTTAATTCATCTCACAGAGCTACATCTTTCCCTTCAAGAAGCCTTTCGCTAAGGCTATTCTTGTGGAATTGGCAAAGTGATATTTGGAAGCCCATAGAGGGCTATGTTGAAAAAGGAAATATCTTCCGTTCAAAACTGGAAAGAAGCTTTCTGAGAAACTGCTCTGTGTTCTGTTAATTCATCTCACAGAGTTACATCTTTCCCTTCAAGTAGCCTTTCGCTAAGGCTGTTCTTGTGGAATTGGCAAAGTGATATTTGGAAGCCCATAGAGGGCTATGGTGAAAAAGGAAGTATCTTCCGTTCAAAACTGGAAAGAACCTTTCTGAGAAACTGCTCTGTGTTCTGTTAATTCATCTCACAGAGTTACATCTTTCCCTTCAAGGAGCCTTTCGCTAAGGCTGTTCTTGTGGAATTGGCAAAGGGATATTTGGAAGCCCATAGAGGGCTATGGTGAAAAAGGAAATATCTTCCGTTCAAAACTGGAAAGAAGCTTTCTGAGAAACTGCTCTGTGTTCTGTTAATTCATCTCACAGAGTTGCATCTTTCCCTTCAAGAAGCCTTTCGCTAAGGCTGTTCTTGTGGAATTGCCAAAGTCATATTTGGAAGCCCACAGAGGGCTTTGGTGAAATAGGAAATATCTTCCGTTCAAAACTGGAAAGAAGCTTTCTGAGAAACTGCTCTGTGTTCTGTTAATTCATCTCACAGAGTTACATCTTTCCCTTCAAGAAGCCTTTCGCTAAGGCTGTTCTTGTGGAATTGGCAAAGTGATATTTAGAAGCCAATAGAGGGCTATGGTGAAAAAGGAAATCTCTTCCGTTCAAAACCGGAGAGAAGCTTTCTGAGAAACTGCTCTGTGTTCTGTTAATTCATCTCACAGAGTTACATCTTTCCCTTCAAGAAGCCTTTTGCTAAGACCTTTCTTGTGGAATTGGCAAAGTCATATTTGGAAGCCCATTGAGGGCTATGTTGAAAAAGGAAATATCTTCCGTTGAAAACTGGAAAGAAGCTTTCTGAGAAACTGCTCTGTGTTCTGTTAATTCATCTCACAGAGTTACATCTATCCCTTCAAGAAGCCATTTGCTAAGGCTGTTCTTGTGGAATTGGCAAAGTCATATTTGGAAGCCCATTGAGGGCTATGGTGAAAAAGGAAATATCTTCTGTTCAAAACTGGAAAGAAGCTTTCTGAGAAACTGCTCTGTGTTCTGTTAATTCATCTCACAGAGTTACACCTTTCCCTTCAAGAAGTCTTTCGCTAAGGCTCTTCTTGTGGAATTGGCAAAGTGATATTTGAAAGCCCATAGAGGTCTATGGTGAAAAAGGAAATATCTTCCGTTCCAAACTGGAAAGAAGCTTTCTGAGAAACTGCTCTGTGTTCTGTTAATTCATCTCACCGAGTTACATCTTTCCCATCAAGAAGCCTTTCGCTAAGGCTGTTCTTGTGGAATTGGCCAAGTGATATTTGGAAGCCCATAGAGGGCTATGGTGAAAAAGGAAATATCTTCCGTTCAAAACTGGAAAGAAGCTTTCTGATAAACTTCTCTATGTTCTGTTAATTCATCTCACAGAGTTACATCTTTCCCTTCAAGAAGCCTTTCGCTAAGGCTGTTCTTGTGGAATTGGCAAAGTGATATTTGGAAGCCCATAGAGGGCTATGGTGAAAAAGGAAATACCTTCCATTCAAAACTGGAAAGAAGCTTTCTGAGAAACTGCTCTGTGTTCTGTTAATTCATCTCACAGAGTTGCATCTTTCCCTTCAAGAAGCCTTTCGCTAAGGCTGTTCTTGTGGAATTGCCAAAGTCATATTTGGAAGCCCACAGAGAGCTTTGGTGAAATAGGAAATATCTTCCGTTCAAAACTGGAAAGAAGCTATCTGAGAAACTGCTCTGTGTTCTGTTAATTCATCTCACAGAGTTACATCTTTCCCATCAAGAAGCCTTTCGCTAAGGCTGTTCTTGTGGAATTGGCAAAGTGATATTTAGAAGCCCATAGAGGGCTATCGTGAAAAAGGAAATATCTTCCGTTCAAAACTGGAAAGAAGCTTTCTGAGAAACTGCTCTGTGTTCTGTTAATTCATCTCACAGAGTTACATCTTTCCCTTCAAGAAGCCTTTCGCTAAGGCTGTTCTTGTGGAATTGGCAAAGTGATATTTGGAAGCCCATAGAGGGCTTCGGTGAAAAAGGAAATAACTTCCGTGCAATACTGGAAGAAGCTTTCTGAGAAACTGCTCTGTGTTCTGTTAATTCATCTCTAAGAGTTACATCTTTCCCTTCAAGAAGCCTTTCACTAAAGCTGTTCTTGTGGAATTGGCAAAGGGATATTTGGAAGCCCATAGTGGGCTATGGTGAAAAAGGAAATATCTTCCGTTCTAAAACTGGAAAGAAGCTTTCTGAGAAACTGCTCTGTGTTCTGTTAATTCGTCTCACAGAGTTACATCTTTCCCTTCAAGAAGCCTTTCGCTAAGGCTGTTCTTGTGGAATTGGCAAGTGATATTTGGAAGCCCATAGAGGTCTACGGTGAAAAAGGAAATATCTTCCGATCAAAACTGGAAAGAAGTTTTCTGAGAAACTGCTCTGTGTTCTGTTAATTCATCTCACAGAGTTACATCTTTCTCTTCAAGAAGACTTTCGCTAAGGCTGTTTTTGTGGAATTGGCCAAGTGATATTTGGAAGCCCATAGAGGGCTATGGTGAAAAAGGAAATATCTTCCGTTCAAAACTGGAAAGAAGCTTTCAGAGAAACTGCTCTGTGTTCTGTTAATTCATCTCACAGAGTTACATCTTTCCCTTCAAGAAGCCTTCCGCTAAGGCTGTCCTTGTGGAATTGCCAAAGGGATATTTGGAAGCCCATAGAGGGCTATGGTGAAAAAGGAAATATCTTCCGTTCAAAACTGGAAAGAAGCTTTCTGAGAAACTGCTCTGTGTTCTGTTAATTCATCTCACAGAGTTACACCTTTCCCTTCAAGAAGTCTTTCGCTAAGGCTCTTCTTGTGGAATTGGCAAATTGATATTTGAAAGCCCATAGAGGTCTATGGTGAAAAAGGAAATATCTTCCGTTCCAAACTGGAAAGAAGCTTTCTGAGAAACTGCTCTGTGTTCTGTTAATTCATCTCACCGAGTTACATCTTTCCCATCAAGAAGCCTTTCGCTAAGGCTGTTCTTGTGGAATTGGCCAAGTGATATTTGGAAGCCCATAGAGGGCTATGGTGAAAAAGGAAATATCTTCCGTTCAAAACTGGAAAGAAGCTTTCTGATAAACTTCTCTATGTTCTGGTAATTCATCTCACAGAGTTACATCTTTCCCTTCAAGAAGCCTTTCGCTAAGGCTGTTCTTGTGGAATTGGCAAAGTGATATTTGGAAGCCCATAGAGGGCTATGGTGAAAAAGGAAATACCTTCCATTCAAAACTGGAAAGAAGCTTTCTGAGAAACTGCTCTGTGTTCTGTTAATTCATCTCACAGAGTTGCATCTTTCCCTTCAAGAAGCCTTTCGCTAAGGCTGTTCTTGTGGAATTGCCAAAGTCATATTTGGAAGCCCACAGAGAGCTTTGGTGAAATAGGAAATATCTTCCGTTCAAAACTGGAAAGAAGCTATCTGAGAAACTGCTCTGTGTTCTGTTAATTCATCTCACAGAGTTACATCTTTCCCATCAAGAAGCCTTTCGCTAAGGCTGTTCTTGTGGAATTGGCAAAGTGATATTTAGAAGCCCATAGAGGGCTATCGTGAAAAAGGAAATATCTTCCGTTCAAAACTGGAAAGAAGCTTTCTGAGAAACTGCTCTGTGTTCTCTTAATTCATCTCACAGAGTTACATCTTTCCCTTCAAGAAGCCTTTCGCTAAGGCTGTTCTTGTGGAATTGGCAAAGTGATATTTGGAAGCCCATAGAGGGCTTCGGTGAAAAAGGAAATAACTTCCGTGCAATACTGGAAAGAAGCTTTCTGAGAAACTGCTCTGTGTTCTGTTAATTCATCTCTCAGAGTTACATCTTTCCCTTCAAGAAGCCTTTCACTAAAGCTGTTCTTGTGGAATTGGCAAAGGGATATTTGGAAGCCCATAGTGGGCTATGGTGAAAAAGGAAATATCTTCCGTTCTAAAACTGGAAAGAAGCTTTCTGAGAAACTGCTCTGTGTTCTGTTAATTCGTCTCACAGAGTTACATCTTTCCCTTCAAGAAGCCTTTCGCTAAGGCTGTTCTTGTGGAATTGGCAAAGTGATATTTGGAAGCCCATAGAGGTCTACGGTGAAAAAGGAAATATCTTCCGATCAAAACTGGAAAGAAGTTTTCTGAGAAACTGCTCTGTGTTCTGTTAATTCATCTCACAGAGTTACATCTTTCCCTTCAAGAAGACTTTCGCTAAGGCTGTTTTTGTGGAATTGGCCAAGTGATATTTGGAAGCCCATAGAGGGCTATGGTGAAAAAGGAAATATCTTCCGTTCAAAACTGGAAAGAAGCTTTCAGAGAAACTGCTCTGTGTTCTGTTAATTCATCTCACAGAGTTACATCTTTCCCTTCAAGAAGCCTTCCGCTAAGGCTGTCCTTGTGGAATTGCCAAAGGGATATTTGGAAGCCCATAGAGGGCTATGGTGAAAAAGGAAATATCTTCCGTTCAAAACTGGAAAGAAGCTTTCTGAGAAACTGCTCTGTGTTCTGTTAATTCATCTCACAGAGTTACATCTTTCCCTTCAAGAAGCCTTTCGCTAAGGCTGTTCTTGTGGAATTGGCAAAGTGATATTTGGAAGCCCATTGAGGGCTATGGTGAAAAAGGAAATATCTTCCGTTCAAAACTGGAAAGAAGCTTTCTGAGAAACTGCTCTGTGTTCTGTTAATTCATCTCACAGAGTTACATCTTTCCCGTCAAGAAGCCTTTCGCTAAGGCTGTTCTTGTGGAATTGGCAAAGTGATATTTGGAAGCCCATAGAGGGCTATGGTGAAAAAGGAAATATCTTCCGTTCAAAACTGGAAAGAACCTTTCTGAGAAACTGCTCTGTGTTCTGTTAATTCATCTCACAGAGTTACATCTTTCCCTTCAAGAAACCTTTCGCTAAGGCTGTTGTTGTGGAATTGGCAAACTGATATTTGGAAGCCCATAGAGGGCTATGGTGAAAAAGGAAATAGCTTCCGTTCAAAACTGGAAAGAAGCTTTCTGAGAAACTGCTCTGTGTTCTGTTAATTCATCTCACAGAGTTACATCTTTCCCTTCAAGAAGCCTTTCCCTAAGGCTGTTCTTGTGGAATTGGCAAAGTGATATTTGGAAGCCCATAGAGGGGTATGCTGAAAAAGGAAATATCTTCCGTTCAAAACTGGAAAGAAGCTTTCTGAGAAACTGCTCTGTGTTCTGTTAATTCATCTCACAGAGTTACATCTTTCCCTTGAAAAAGCCTTTCGCTAAGGCTGTTCTTGTGGAATTGGCAAAGTGATATTTGGAAGCCCATAGAGGGCTATGGTGAAAAAGGAAATATCTTCCGTTCAAAACTGGAAAGAAGCTTTCTGAGAAACTGCTCTGTGTTCTGTTAAATCATCTCACAGAGTTACATCTTTCCCGTCAAGAAGTCTTTCGCTAAGGCTGTTCTTGTGGAACTGGCAAAGTGATATTTGGAAGTCCATAGAGGGCTATGGTGAAAAAGGAAATATCTTCCGTTCAAAACTGGAAAGAACCTTTCTGAGAAACTGCTCCGTGCTCTGTTAATTCATCTCACGGAGTTACATCTTTCCCTTCAAGAAGCCTTTCGCTAAGGCTGTTCTTGTGGAATTGGCAAAGTGATATTTGGAAGCCCATAGAGGGCTATGGTGAAAAAGGAAATCTCTTCCGTTCAAAACCGGAGAGAAGCTTTCTGAGAAACTGCTCTGTGTTCTCTTAATTCATCTCACAGAGTTACATCTTTCCCTTCAAGAAGCCTTTCGCTAAGTCTTTTCTTGTGGAATTGGCAAAGCGATATTTGGATGCCCATAGTGGGCTATGGTGAAAAAGGAAATATCTTCCCTTCAAAATTGGAAAGAAGCTTTCTGAGAAACTGCTCTGTGTTCTGTTAATTCATCTCACAGAGTTACATCTTTCCCTTCAAGAAGCCTTTTGCTAAGACCTTTCTTGTGGAATTGGCAAAGTCATATTTGGAAGCCCATTGAGGGCTATGTTGAAAAAGGAAATATCTTCCGTTGAAAACTGGAAGGAAGCTTTCTGAGAAACTGCTCTGTGTTCTGTTAATTCATCTCACAGAGTTACATCTATCCCTTCAAGAAGCCATTTGCTAAGGCTGTTCTTGTGGAATTGGCAAAGTCATATTTGGAAGCCCATTGAGGGCTATGGTGAAAAAGGAAATATCTTCTGTTCAAAACTGGAAAGAAGCTTTCTGAGAAACTGCTCTGTGTTCTGTTAATTCATCTCACAGAGTTACACCTTTCCCTTCAAGAAGTCTTTCGCTAAGGCTCTTCTTGTGGAATTGGCAAAGTGATATTTGAAAGCCCATAGAGGTCTATGGTGAAAAAGGAAATATCTTCCGTTCCAAACTGGAAAGAAGCTTTCTGAGAAACTGCTCTGTGTTCTGTTAATTCATCTCACCGAGTTACATCTTTCCCTTCAAGAAGCCTTTCGCTAAGGCTGTTCTTTTGGAATTGGCAAAGTGATATTTGGAAGCCCATAGAGGGCAATGGTGAAAAAGGAAATACCTTCCATTCAAAACTGGAAAGAAGCTTTCTGAGAAACTGCTCTGTGTTCTGTTAATTCATCTCACAGAGTTGCATCTTTCCCTTCAAGAAGCCTTTCGCTAACGCTGTTCTTGTGGAATTGCCAAAGTCATATTTGGAAGCCCACAGAGAGCTTTGGTGAAATAGGAAATATCTTCCGTTCAAAACTGGAAAGAAGCTATCTAGAAACTGCTCTGTGTTCTGTTAATTCATCTCTCAGAGTTACATCTTTCCCTTCAAGAAGCCTTTCACTAAAGCTGTTCTTGTGGAATTCGCAAAGGGATATTTGGAAGCCCATAGTGGGCTATGGTGAAAAAGGAAATATCTTCCGTTCTAAAACTGGAAAGAAGCTTTCTGAGAAACTGCTCTGTGTTCTGTTAATTCGTCTCACAGAGTTACATCTTTCCCTTCAAGAAGCCTTTCGCTAAGGCTGTTCTTGTGGAATTGGCAAAGTGATATTTGGAAGCCCATAGAGGTCTACGGTGAAAAAGGAAATATCTTCCGATCAAAACTGGAAAGAAGTTTTCTGAGAAACTGCTCTGTGTTCTGTTAATTCATCTCACAGAGTTACATCTTTCCCTTCAAGAAGACTTTCGCTAAGGCTGTTTTTGTGGAATTGGCCAAGTGATATTTGGAAGCCCATAGAGGGCTATGGTGAAAAAGGAAATATCTTCCGTTCAAAACTGGAAAGAAGCTTTCTGAGAAACTGCTCTGTGTTCTGTTAATTCATCTCACAGAGTTACATCTTTCCCTTCAAGAAGCCTTCCGCTAAGGCTGTCCTTGTGGAATTGCCAAAGGGATATTTGGAAGCCCATAGAGGGCTATGGTGAAAAAGGAAATATCTTCCGTTCAAAACTGGAAAGAAGCTTTCTGAGAAACTGCTCTGTGTTCTGTTAATTCATCTCACAGAGTTACATCTTTCCCTTCAAGAAGCCTTTCGCTAAGGCTGTTCTTGTGGAATTGGCAAAGTGATATTTGGAAGCCCATTGAGGGCTATGGTGAAAAAGGAAATATCTTCCGTTCAAAACTGGAAAGAAGCTTTCTGAGAAACTGCTCTGTGTTCTGTTAATTCATCTCACAGAGTTACATCTTTCCCGTCAAGAAGCCTTTCGCTAAGGCTGTTCTTGTGGAATTGGCAAAGTGATATTTGGAAGCCCATAGAGGGCTATGGTGAAAAAGGAAATATCTTCCGTTCAAAACTGGAAAGAACCTTTCTGAGAAACTGCTCTGTGTTCTGTTAATTCATCTCACAGAGTTACATCTTTCCCTTCAAGAAACCTTTCGCTAAGGCTGTTGTTGTGGAATTGGCAAACTGATATTTGGAAGCCCATAGAGGGCTATGGTGAAAAAGGAAATAGCTTCCGTTCAAAACTGGAAAGAAGCTTTCTGAGAAACTGCTCTGTGTTCTGTTAATTCATCTCACAGAGTTACATCTTTCCCTTCAAGAAGCCTTTCCCTAAGGCTGTTCTTGTGGAATTGGCAAAGTGATATTTGGAAGCCCATAGAGGGGTATGCTGAAAAAGGAAATATCTTCCGTTCAAAACTGGAAAGAAGCTTTCTGAGAAACTGCTCTGTGTTCTGTTAATTCATCTCACAGAGTTACATCTTTCCCTTGAAAAAGCCTTTCGCTAAGGCTGTTGTTGTGGATTGGCAAAGTGATATTTGGAAGCCCATAGAGGGCTATGGTGAAAAAGGAAATATCTTCCGTTCAAAACTGGAAAGAAGCTTTCTGAGAAACTGCTCTGTGTTCTGTTAAATCATCTCACAGAGTTACATCTTTCCCGTCAAGAAGTCTTTCGCTAAGGCTGTTCTTGTGGAACTGGCAAAGTGATATTTGGAAGTCCATAGAGGGCTATGGTGAAAAAGGAAATATCTTCCGTTCAAAACTGGAAAGAACCTTTCTGAGAAACTGCTCCGTGCTCTGTTAATTCATCTCACGGAGTTACATCTTTCCCTTCAAGAAGCCTTTCGCTAAGGCTGTTCTTGTGGAATTGGCAAAGTGATATTTGGAAGCCCATAGAGGGCTATGGTTAAAAAGGAAATATCTTCCGTTCAAAACTGGAAAGAAGCTTTCTGAGAAACTGCTCTGTGTTCTGTTAATTCATCTCACAGAGTTACATCTTTCCCTTCAAGAAGCCTTTCGCTAAGGCTGTTCTTGTGGAATTGGCAAAGTGATATTTGGAAGCCCATTGAGGGCTATGGTGAAAAAGAAAATATCTTCCGTTCAAAACTGGAAAGAAGCTTTCTGAGAAACTGCTCTGTGTTCTGTTAATTCATCTCAAAGAGTTACATCTTTCCCGTCAAGAAGCCTTTCGCTAAGGCTGTTCTTGTGGAATTGGCAAAGTGATATTTGGAAGCCCATAGAGGGCTATGGTGAAAAAGGAAATATCTTCCTTTCAAAACTGGAAAGAACCTTTCTGAGAAACTGCTCTGTGTTCTGTTAATTCATCTCACACTGTTACATCTTTCCCTTCAAGAAGCCTTTCGCTAAGGCTGTTGTTGTGGAATTGGCAAAGTGATATTTGGAAGCCCATAGAGGGCAATGGTGAAAAAGGAAATAGCTTCCGTTCAAAACTGGAAAGAAGCTTTCTGAGAAACTGCTCTGTGTTCTGTTAATTCATCTCACAGAGTTACATCTTTCCCGTCAAGAAACCTTTCTCTAAGGCTGTTCTTGTGGAATTGGCAAAGTGATATTTGGAAGCCCATGGAGGGCTATGGTGAAAAAGGAAATATCTTCCGTTCAAAACTGGAAAGAACCTTTCTGAGAAACTACTCTGTGTTCTGTTAATTCATCTCACAGAGTTACATCTTTCCCTTGAAGAAGCCTTTCGCTAAGGCTGTTGTTGTGGAATTGGCAAAGTGATATTCGGAAGCCCATAGTGGGCTATGGTGAAAAAGGAAATATCTTCCGTTCAAAACTGGAAAGAAGCTTTCTGAGAAACTGCTCTGTGTTCTGTTAATTCGTCTCACAGAGTTACATCTTTCCCTTCAAGAAGCCTTTCGCTAAGGCTGTTCTTGTGGAATTGGCAAAGTGATATTTGGAAGCCCATAGAGGTCTATGGTGAAAAAGGAAATATCTTCCGTTCAAAACAGGAAAGAAGCTTTCTGTGAAACTGCTCTGTGTTCTGTTAAATCATCTCACAGAGTTACATCTTTCCCTTCAAGAAGCCTTTCGCTAAGGCTGTTGTTGTGGAATTGGCAAAGTGATATTTGGAAGCCCATAGAGGGCTATGGTGAAAAAGGAAATATCTTCCGTTCAAAACTGGAAAGAATCTTTCTGAGAAACTGCTCTGTGTTCTGTTAATTCATCTCACAGAGTTACATCTTTCCATTCAAGAAGCCTTTCGCTAAGGCTGTTCTTGTGGAATTGGCAAAGTGATATTTGGAAGCCCATATAGGGCTATGGTGAAAAAGGAAATATCTTCCGTTCAAAACTGGAAAGAAGCTTTCTGAGAAACTGCTCTGTGTTCTGTTAATTCATCTCACAGAGTTGTATTTCCCTTCAAGAAGCCTTTCGCTAAGGCTGTTCTCGTGGAATTGCCAAAGTCATATTTGGAAGCGCATTGAGGGCTATGGTGAAATAGGAAATATCTTCCGTTCAAAACTGGAAAGAAGCTATCTGAGAAACTGCTCTGTGTTCTGTTAATTCATCTCACAGAGTTACATCTTTCCCGTCAAGAAGCCTTTCGCTAAG